>NC_141993.1:72787190-73087190 GCF_049901715.1 Pseudonaja textilis | reverse complement strand
TTGTCGTGTGCCACTGAATCAAAGGCTTTACAGAAGTCTATGTACATTGCATCTATTGCTTTGCCCTGATTGAGTTCTGTAGTCCATATGTTTTTGCAGTGCAAGAGTTGCAGATTACAGGATAGTTTTTTCCTGAAACCAAATTGTTTATTAGAGAGTAGGTTGTTTGTCTCCAAGTGGAAGATAATGGATTGGTTAACAATTGATTCCATGACTTTACAGGTGTCACAGCATAAAGAGATTGGTCTGTAATTTTCAACTAGGCTGGGGTCTCCGTTTTTGAAGATGGGTATGACCGTGGCTAGTGACCATAGTTTTGGCAAGGAGCTGGTCCTGGAAGATTTTTCAAAGATTATGCTTAGAGGTTCGGCTATAGCAGTGGATGGCCTTTTTTAAGAAGTAGGCACGTATTCCATCCAGTCCAATAGACAGAGATGGTTTTAGATTGCATAGTGCTTTTTCAACATTGTTTTCTGTAAAATCAGTATGTATTAGATCATTGTAGCTGTCTATGGTTCGACTAGGAAATACTGATGTTTACAAATACTGAGCCAAAGAATGTGTTAAAGATGTTGGATTTAATGGTGTCATTGTTGCAGTCTTTACCATTAGGTCCTTTCAGGGGTGGGATGGACCCTGAGTCTTTCAGTTTGTTGTTTACAAAATTGTAGAAAGTGCAGGTAGAATTGGTGCGTAGAAGGTTTTCCTCTTGTTTAATGTGATGATTGGTGCATTCAGTCTTTATCTGGTGGCATAAACTTTTGTATCGGCTTTTGAGGTTGGCAACGTGACCAGATTTGTTTTTCCACCAAAGTGATTTCTTTTTGGATTGAAGCTTCCTTATTGTTATGGGTAATTTGTTTTTTTCTGGTTTTGGGAGTTGTTATTGGTACATATAGTTTGATGACTTTTTCAAGTAAAAATATGTTGTAATGGTCTTCAACAGTATTGGTCTTCAACAGTATTGCATCCAGTGAATAGAAATTGCCAATCAAGAGATGAAAGATTGTTGTCTATAGTTTCCTTTTTTGAAGTTATAATTGGGGATCCCGTTGTTGTGTTGATTTTTATGTAGATGTATGTTGAGACAAAAGTCAATCAGATTGTGGTCACTGTTGGAAAGAGATTCTTTAGTTTGTATTCTATAAATTGAATTCAAACTATTGCAGAAGATGAGATCGAGCAAGTTGTTAACTCTAGTATCGTTGGTTACTAGTTGTTCCAGTCTCAGGTTTGTTACAGCATTGTAGAAGGTTGCATGAATGGGTTCAGTTTTACATTCATTTAGGGTCCAGTTAATGTGAGGTAGATTGAAGTTACCAAGAAATATAAAAGTGTGTGGGCAGGATGTTGCCGATGTTAGTAGTGAATTTAGCTTGTTTACATGTTCAATGTCATAATCAGTGAGTCGGTTGGTTCATCAGTTTTGTGCATTCATTTCGTAGTCACAATTACAATTACCTTACATAATAACTCTTATTATCAATCCAAACTTATATATCCTCATATCATTATTAAAGAAAAAAAGATTTGACTATACTTTTATTCAATCATGCCTTATGAGATAACTATAATTTAAGTAATTTATTCTATAACAAATCATATAATCCTACCAATTCTATCCTAAATAAAAGAAAAAACATTTTATAAATATAATATCAAATACCAAAAGAAAAAAGAAAAGTGAAATCAATATTATTCCTTATTGTCTAACATTCTAAATATTCTATTTTTGTATTTCATCATTCAGCCATTGATAGAAAAGATCCCAAATTATATAAAATTGTTTATCTTCTTGCTCTCTAATTTCAAAAGTCAATCTACTCATCTCAGCACATTCCAATATTTTCTTTATAACTTCTTCCTGCAATGGAATTTTCTCATTTTTCCAATTTTTTGCAAATACAATCCTAGCTGCAGTTAATACATTTACAATCAAATATTTCAAATCTTTACTATAAACATCTGGTAAGATTCCCAATAAGAAAAGCTCCGGTTTCAAATCTATATGCTTCTTTGTCATTTTTTCCAACCACATGCGGATTTTAGTCCAATATTTTCTAGCATCCTCACAAGTCCACCACATATGGTAGTATGAACCAGGTTTCTGATGACATTTCCAACATTTTTCCGATTTGTTCTTGAACATTCTCGCTATCCTTGTCGGGGGAAAATGCCACCTGTAAAACATCTTATACAAGTTTTCTTTATAAGCTGTGGACATTGTCATTTTATAGTTTTGCAACCATAATTTCTGCCATTTCTCTAAGTCAATCCCGTATCCAAAATTCCTCCCCCAAGCAATCATAGTTTCTTTAACTTGTTCTTCCTCTAGCTTAATTTCCAATAAGTAACCATATAGCTTTTTTTTTAATATAAAATTTTTATTGTTTTTTAACACACAAACAAACAGACAAAACCTAAAAACATCAGCTCTCCCGTATTTATATACAAACAGTGAGTCGGTTGGTTCATCAGTTTTGTGCATTCATTTCATAGTCACAATTACAATTACCTTATATAATAACTCTTATTGTCAATACAAACTTATATATCATCATATCATTATTAAAGAAAAAGAAATTTGACTATACTTTTATTCAATCATGCCTTTATGAGATAACTATATTTTAAGTAATTTATTCTAAAACAAATCATATAATCGTACCAGTTCTATCCTAAATAAAAAAAAAAGGAAAAAAGAAACCATTATATAAATATAATATCCAATACCAAAAAGAAAAAGAAAAGTAAAATCAATTATATAAAATTCTATTTTTATTTCATATCTTCCCTTGTTTATCTTCTTCTCTGATTTCAAAAGTCAATCTACTCATCTCAGCACATTCCAATATTTTCTTTATAACTTCTTCCTGCAATGGAATTTTCTCATTTTTCCAATTTTTTGCAAATACAATCCTAGCCGCAGTCAATACATTTACAATCAAATATTTCAACTCTTTACTATAAACATCTGGTAAGATTCCCAATAAGAAAAGCTCCGGTTTCAAGTCTATGTGCTTCTTTGTCATTTTTTCCAACCACATGTGGATTTTAGTCCAATATTTTCTAGCATCCTCACAAGTCCACCACATATGGTAGTATGAACCAGGTTTCTGATGACATTTCCAGCATTTTTCCGATTTGTTCTTGAACATTCTTGCTATCCTTGTCGGGGGAAAATGCCACCTGTAAAACATCTTATACAAGTTTTCTTTATAGGCTGTAGACATTGTCATTTTGTAGTTTTGCAACCATAATTTCTGCCATTTCTCTAAGTCAATCCCATATCCAAAATTCCTCCCCCAAGCAATCATAGTTTCTTTAACTTGTTCTTCCTCCAGCTTAATTTCCAATAAGTAACCATATAATTTTTTAATCACCTTTTCATCAGTACCCATCAAAATCTTATCTAAATCAGTTTGTTTATCATAAAATCCCTCTGTTTTGGAATCCTCATCATAGCTTGAGTGTATTTGCAGATATGATAACCAATTCATCTGTATACCTTGTTCCTCTAATTTTGGTATCGATTTAAGTTCACCCTTTTCATCTAGTAATTCCCCATAGCTAACTGTTTGTTCCTTTTTATAAATTATAGGGTAAGAAAACACTTCTATCGTCGATAACCAAACTGGAATTTTCAAATAACATTGTTTTTTTGTCTTCTCCCAATTTAACCACAGAGACTCCCGTATATAATGTCTTCTAAAATACCCCTGTGTTTTGGTTCCCTTATACCATAAAAAAGCATGCCAACCCAACAACAAATCATGACCTTCTAATGTCAACAATCTAGTTTTCCTTAATGTTATCCATTCTTTAACCCACATCAAATTTGCAGCTTGATAGTATAACTCCCAATTAGGCAGGCCAAACCCTCCTCTAGTTCTAGCATCCTGTAAGAGCTTTAGCTTTATCCTTGCTTTCTTGCCTTGCCATATATACTTCAACACAATTTTATTTAAGTCCTCAAAATAGTCTTTTCCAAGCCTAATTGGTATTGTTTGAAACAAAAATAAAATTCTGGGTAGAATATTCATCTTAATTGTTGAAATCCTCCCTATTAATGACAATTGTAAGTTTTCCCATTTCTTCAAATCTTGGGCTATCTGTTGTTTAAGTTTAATGTAATTGTTCTCTTTTAATGTACTACATCTTGGCGTCAAATATATCCCCAAATACTTAACCTTGTTTGTAACTTGGATTTTCAACAATTCTGCCAATTCTTCTCTTTGTCTTAGTAACATATTCTTTGACAAAATCTTTGTTTTATCTTTATTTATTTTCAGACCGGCCACCTCACCATATGTCTCTATCTTTTCCAGCAGCTTCAAGGCTGTTTCTATAGGATCTTCTAAGATAAAGACTAGGTCATCTGCAAAAGCTTGTAATTTAAATTCTTCCTTTTTAATTTTCATTCCTTTTATAGTTTTATCTTCTCTGATATTTCTGTTCAACACTTCCAAAGTCAATACAAATAGCAAGGGAGAAAAGGGACAACCTTGTCTTGTGCCTTTTCTTATATTAATAGAATCTGTAAATTCTCCCTCCATCATTACCTTAGCTGTTTGTTCATTGTAAATTGCTTCTATTGCCTGGATAAATCTTCTAGCAAAGCCCATCTGTTCCATTAAAAGTAACATAAATCTCCAATTCACATTATCGAATGCCTTTTGGGAGTCTAAAAATATCAAAGCCATTTGCTTTTCAGGATGCGCCTCATAGTATTCCAAAGTATCCAGAATTACTCTCATATTGTTTCTAATTTGCCGCTTTGGCAAAAACCCATTTTGGTCTGGATGAATAAAATTATTCAAATATTTTTTAAGTCTTTCTGCTAGTATTGAAGCAAAAATTTTATAATCTGCATTTAATAAAGAGATCGGTCTGTAATTCTTAATTTGAAGTGGATCCGCCTCCTCTTTTGGAATAAGTGTAATATAGGCCTCTGACCATGTTTTAGGTATCATCTTCTTTGACATAGCTTCATTCATAACTTCTAACAATGGAATACTCAGTGATTCTTGAAAAGTTTTATAAAATTCTACAGGAAGCCCGTCTGGACCTGGTGCTTTTCCGTTATTTTGTTTCTTAAGTGCTTGACTTAATTCCATCATTGTTATATTACTTTCTAGCATTTCTTCAATCTCTTTAGGTATCTTAGGTAAATTTGCATTCTGCAGGTACTGTTTAACTTTCTCCTCATCAATATCTTCTTTCTTATATAAATGTCTATAAAAGTCTTAAATAATTTCTTTTTTCTCTTTGCTTCCATGACAAATTTGACCTTGGTCATCTATTAACTGCAATATTTTCCTCGACTCTTTCTCCTTTCTCAACTTATATGCTAGCCATCTACCTGGCTTATTTGCATCTTCAAAATAATTCTGTTTAGCATTCCTAATTTTCTGTGCCAGTTCTTCTTTCTCTATTAAGTCCATTTTATGTTTAGTTATATCCAGTTTCAGTTTAACGTCTTTTTTCTGTGGCATTTTCTGCAATTCTTTTTCAAGTCTTTTATACTCATCCTCCAAGGCTTTAAGAGCTTGCCTTTTCCTAATATTCTTTTTTCTTGTATAGTCTATTATCAAGCCTCTGGCATATGCCTTCATTGTATCCCAAACATTCTTTATTGAAGTGTCTTCTTTTCTATTTTCTTTAAAAAAAAAGGCCAGTTCTTTCTCCATCCATTGTATAAATTCTTTCTCCTTTAAAATAGTATTATTTAACGTCCATCTCGATCTTTTTTTTTGTCCCTTCCATTTAATTGTCAATGGGTTATGATCAGCCCAAGTACTTGTTTCAATATTTACTTCTTGAACGCTAGATATTAAATCTGTTGAGATCCAAATCATATCAAGTCTGGACCATGATAAATGTCTATTTGAATAGAAAGTATATTGCTTAAGTTTAGCATTTCTTTCTCTCCATATGTCTTTTAAAGTTAATTCATCTATCATTTTTAAAAAAGATTTAGGAAGAATTTTTCTATTATACTTTGCTGTTGTTGCAATATAATCCAGTTTATTGTCCACGATTCCATTAAAATCTCCCATCATAATTATATTAACATAGTCCAGTCCAGCCATTTTGATATGTAATTTTTTATAAAATTCTTCCTGTTTATCATTCGGGGCATAAATTGCAGTCAAAAGTATCTTTCTATTGTTGTCCATTATTTCCACCATTAATATTCTCCCATCTTCATCAGCGTAAATCAGTTTTGCTGGGGTAGCCTCTTTAATATATAAAACCACCCCTCTTTTCTTAAATTGAGTCAAAGAAGTAAACAGTTTCCCTAATTCTGGTTGTACTAACAGTTGTTCATGTTGCTTTTTAATGTGTACTTCTTGTAAGCAAATTATATCAAACTTTAATTTCCCTAATTTATGAAAAATCTTCCTTCTCTTAGCCGCTGAATTCAGTCCATTTATATTTATTGTAATCAGTTTTTTCTCTTCCATGGTTATATTTTATATTTAGATTTAGCCACTCTCGTGGATCTTAATTCACGCTGATCTTTAATATCCACCTGTCCACCTACTGCGCCTTCTTCTTTTCCAATCTCCATTTGTTCCTCTTGAAATTCAGTTAATGAAATCTCTTTTTCTGCCTCTTCTTCTCTCCCTCCAAAAAATTCTGCGTAGAAAAGTTCTGCTTTCTCAATTGAATCAATTCTATGTCTCTGTTCTTGCCATGTAAACATCAATCCTTCTGGGATCAGCCATCTGTAAGTCACCTCCTTTTTCAATAACATTTTGGTCAGAAATCGATATTCTCTTCTCATCTCTCTCACTCTTCTAGGTATTTGTTTTAAGACCAAAATTTCTTTGCCTTTATATTTCAACGTCTTCTCTCTTGCCGCTTGTAAAATTTGTGTCTTCATGGATTTTTTAGTAAATCTAATATGGACTTCTCTGGGCAAATTATTTCTCATCGCGTATCTTGTAAAGACTCGATAAATCTCATCTATTCCATCCATCATCTTCTCTTCTGTTATTTCCAAGGCGTCCGCCAAGATTCCTATCATTATCGCAGCCAAATCTTGCCCTTTTTCTTCTTCTATATTTTGAAATCTAAGATAAAATTCTGACCTCTCCATCTCCCACTTCAGCATCCCACTTTTTCTTGTTCAATCACTGTTAATCTGTTATCAATATTTCCAATCTTCTCCTCTCTTCGTTTACCCCCTTCTTCAACTTTTTGGAGTCTCTCTCGTACTTTGCCATCATCTGTTGGATATTTTCCACTTTTTCCTCCATCCTCCCTGTTCTTTGTTCAATGGTATCTGTTTTTATCTTAAGGTCTTGAATTCCTTGCATAATCATCTGTAAGGTTACTTTTTCTTGTTCTTTTTCTTTATCTTGCTTTAACATTGCCTGAATTGAACGTTGTCCAGATGGTCGGGAGGCAGAGGTGGACACAGAGGCACCCGAAAGTATAAGTTTCCTACTCATTTTAGATGGTTCCAGATCTTCAAATTCTTTCAAATTTTAATCCAATTAAAAAAAAGTGGCCAATTATAATCCAAAATGAAAAAAGCCAATAATAAAAAACCCAATAATAAGGGAAAAAGAAGAAAAAAGAGAAAGAGAAAAAAAATAAGAAGAAATTCTTCAGGTTCTTCCTGACCTTAATCCAATTATAGAGTAATCCACAAGAAAAAATAAAAATAATAATAATAATAAAACCCAATAATAATAATAATAATAAGCAAGACTAAAGCCAAAAAGAAGAAAAAGAACAAAGAACAAATAGAATAAATTTCTTCAAATTCCACACCTTAATCCAGCCAAAAAAATCTCAGTTGAGAAAAGAAAAAAAAAGATAGTCCAAAAGTATGCATTAAAAAGAAAAGCAAAAATCCCAATGGAAAAGAAAAAAAAATAAAAATAAAATAAAAATGAAGAATTCAAAGGCTTCCCCTTGAAAATAAATAAAAGTTAAAAATAAAGACCTTACTAGAATAAAAATATACAATAATGCTGGTGGAGGGGCTAGCGGAACTAAAAAAAAGATTAGAAAAGGAAAGTAGAAAGCAATACACTGCACTCTGCTTAATTGTCCAAGGCTCTAATTATGACTCCCTTCTCTTTCCCACAAGCTTCAAAGCTAAACCATAAATATTTAATTATAGACAGAAATCCAGAAAAGCACCTGTAATAATATTCTACAGCGCTCTTCCCTCTATCTTATCAAGAAATGTCCTTGAGAAGGAGTCTTTCACATCTCTCTCCAGTTCAAGTAGAATATTTCCGAGCCTCTAGTTGGCAGTGTTACAAAGTTTCTTAGTTCTCACTTTCCCACCTCCTCTCAGGACAGCATAATTAAAATAAAAAAAAGCCCGCAGGAAATATATACATATATATATAAAAAGCAAAAAAGGAGAAAAAAAGAAAAAATAACCAAAGGGAGCCTCTAGCCTTAAAAAAAATTAGAATATAAAAAATCCAAAGGGAGAATAGAAAATATATATATAAAAAGGAACAGTCCGGTTATCCAGTAAATAACAATGAAGTCCGGTAGCAAAAAAAACAAAAAACAAATAAAGCCTCGCTTTGACGTCTCCCTTAAAAAAACGCCGCTTAATCAGTTTTGTCAAAAATCACACAGATTTCTTCTGATCATCAAAGTGTCCTTTCAAACCTCAAAAAATTAGAAAAAAAAAGTTTCTCACCCAACCGACAGACTTTCTTTCAGACTCTTTCTTTCTGGAGCTGCCCCAACTTCAGCAGCATGGGGGCTGCCTCTCCGCTGCCAGCAAAAAGAGCTTCTCCCAGGTCATCCAGGGACTTTGCGGTGTCCCCGGAGTCCACAGGGTACGCTCTTCACAATAGCCATCCCTATGGGACGGTTTAGGTCCGTTTGGACCGGCCGGAAACGAAGATATCGGCTGCAATCGAAGAGCTCGATTGCAAGCCGTATCGTCACGGCGCCAGCTCCTCCCAACTCCGTGAATTTAGCTTGTTTACATGTTCAATGTCATAATCAGGGGCTCTGTAACATAATAAGAATTGAAATGTGATATTTAACAACAGTTCACAGATGATGGTCTCAGGAAGAGCAAGCTCCTGGGTAACTTGGATGTTTTTTAGGTGTAGGGAACTTTTTATAGAAGATAGCAACACCATGTCTTTCGCAATCTGATCGGAAAATATGATAGTCTCTTACTGTGGTAATGGAGTCAGGGAGAGATGTGTTGAGCCATGTTTCACAGACAAATATGATGTCGAATTTAGCCATATTTAATAAGAGGAGAAATTTGGGTATTTTATTTACAAGGCTTCTTGCATTGAGTAGTTTGCATTTAAGGCTAGTTGGAATTGAGGTAGTTAGGGAGCATGCATGCCTAGTTTTGAGTGATGGTGGGTTGGATGAGGTAGGGTTGGATGTCGAGTTGTGGGTTGTGTGACTTACTTTTAATACAATCAGCACTGTAGTCAATGTATAGTACCTTCTCTCCATTGTCTAGATATCTTTTGAGTTCTGTGCGGAATTCACAGGAGCGGATTCTTTGCAGTATGGATAAGTCTGGTCTTGAGTGAAGTTTTTTATGGTTGGGATTGATTTTTGCAATGGCATTTATTGTATGAATGAATCTACATTAGTTGGACTCATTTTTGCAAACAAGTCTACAAAATCTTGGGGCCACTGAGCTGTCATTGTATTTGAACTCAGGCCATCTCTGGTTATTTCAATGATATCTTCAGGAAAGATGTTTGTTGTATTTGAGTTGCTTATGATATTGCAAACTTTGGTGATGTTGCTTTATTCGTTGGTGTCTTCAAGACCAAATAAGATGGCATTTGGACGTTTCTGATCATGTTCCATGATGTCTCTGATGAGTAAGGGGATATCATTTGTGGAATCATTTGATGGGATAGTAATTATTTGTGGATGTGGTTTGGTGGTTATTTTTGGTTATAGTAGTTATTATAGTTGAGGTAGGCATTGTGGTAGTGGTTCTTGAGTTGGCATTTGATTTTGAGCTGATCGGTATTCGCTTATCTGTGCTGTATTTTTTTTTTTCAAGAGAGATTAGGCTTGCTTGTATAGTTGTTTCAAAACCTGTTGCTAAGCATTCTTCTATTGAGTGAATGAGTGATTCTATGTTATCAACACTATCAGGCAGGGTACTTAGTTTGTTTAGCTTAGGAAAACATGGTGGACATAGGCAATGTGGGCTTGATTGTCACAAAGGTGGCATTTGATGTTATTTTCTTTGGGCTTTGTATTTAAGCTTCCTACTCCTGTGCAAGAACATATCTTTTAATATTCTATTGGCTGTTGTCAGATTCCTATGGAGTCTTGTAGGGTCATGTAGGGGTTATAGCTGGCTCTATAGGCAAAAGAGGAAATGTAAATCCTAGGTGCTTGTCTGAGCTAATCTGGTCAACCTCTGGGTTATTATTTATCTAGGCTCCCAGGTTTCTGTGGCTTTGAAGTTTGGACTGCAGTGAAGGGGCTTGTGTTCTGAAAGGGTGTTTGGGAAATTCCTATTGTGGCTAATGGCTTTTGTCTGTGTTGGATCTTGGGTGAGGGGTTACTTACTAATCCTACCATTCTGTGAAGGAGTTTCTAAATAAATTCTTGAATGGATTACCAAATCTGTATTTCTAAAATCAGTTTCTGCTTGGGAGCAGGGAGATTGGGGCTGGTTTAAGAGCATGTTTCTCCATTTGTCCCTTTGGGGAAATATAATATCTTGCCTTTTTAATATTCCTCAAAATATTTCATTCTTCTAGTGGGGTGGGGGGCTTCTCACACTCTATTTTCAGGTCCTTCAGAATCTGCTTCCTGATAAGAATTCTCTCTTTGTTAGTTCTTGAATATTCAGAGAAACAAACAAGACCTCTAACTCTGGCTTCTTGGAATACCCCAAAATTAGCATGTAAAAAGATTAAATTAGGAGAAATGGATATCAGAAAAAAGTGCTACTATTGTCACCCACTTTAACAATGAAATGAAGCACAAAAGGTGATTGCATTATTTTAGTACTGGAAAAATTGGAAATGCAATGATTACATTGGTTTGCCTGCTTTTAAATTTCATTAATATAAAAAAGCTTATATAGTCACACGTACAAAAGCTTTTTCCTGGTTACATTGCTGTGCAACCAGTTTGTTCATATCCAGTGTCTTTCTGGTAATAAAATCTTCACCTTGCCTCTGAAAATGCCAGTCACAGCCACTGGCAAAACATTAGGAAATCTGTTATCTAGACCACAGTCACTGAACCTTGAAGCCCAACATTGCCTAACAATGTTAGATCATATTCACAAAGTAGCATTTCCTAGGTAAACAAATATCCCATATAATAGGGATGCTTCTAATTTATAAAATACAAAAGTAATTATCACTGACGAAATTTAGTTTATTTCTTATGGGAACGAAGGGATAACACTAACAATTTTGCAAGCAACTGGCTTGCTATGGTCTGTCTTGGGTTTTGTTTTCCCTTAGCTAAATGCTAGATTACTGAGGTAAAAAATAAAAGCATGTATTATACCATGCAAATATCAGTCATCAGTTACCTTGTCAAGCTCATGTATATTTCTGATTCATTTTAATGAAATACAGTAAGAAAACCAGTTATATGACTGTGTCCCTGGTTTGATTCTCTACAACATACAATGTCCTCCACTTAAAAAGAAAGATATGATGACTTTCACATTCATCTGTATTTGAATACTGAAATCATACAAAATTAAGTTGGCCTTGGTTTCATTACACATTCAGACCAAGTTTGTAGAAAGGTTTTTTTCTGATTCATGAAACTTGCAAGCAAGCCCGTTCTGATATCTGATTTTGCATCACAGTCATGCAAAATTCATTACTTTCTAAAGATGCTTGACACAAAACTATGTAACAGTAGATAATTTTACACATTTTGGATTTCAGAATTGTAGGTAAGGATAATAACTGAAATTCAAAGCAGAAACCACAAGAATTTGATTTAAAATATTTGCCTGCCTTAATTGATATATTTTTGATATATTGATATATTTAAAACTTTGGTAAATTGAAATTGTATGAATAGCTAACAATTTCTACAGTCTCTCTGTAACTGCCTAGTAATATATGCCAAGGTCAATAACACCATAACCTTATAGGAGTAAGCAAGGTGAAATATCTATATGAAACACTAGCTGGAACACATACATGTCAATGTCTACAGAAAGAAAATAATATAAATGCAACATGTGTTTCTTAAGTATGGATTTTTAGTTTAAATATGCCTACAGTTAAATAAGGGCAATTGTAGAATCTAATATTTAAAATTATCTGAAAAAAAAGATTAAGTAGAAGTAAGTTTAGTAGACCCATCAGCAAGAATCAAGCAGAAAAGAGTGACTAAAAAGGACAAACCTAGATTTGAACAAGAGAGAGCAAAAGAAAATTCTGACAAGTTGCTCAATCCATTTATTTGTTGTCTGTATTAAACCTAAACCTTGCCAATAAATTCTTGTATTGCCTTCATGCTTTAATGGCTTAATAGCCTATTTTATGAATGAAATGGAGTTATTTATCTTTGTTCTCACTTTTGTTAAACTAATGGACATAGGGAAAGCTGCTGATCTAGTCTGCTTTTCACTTTTTTTTCTTCTGTTCAATCATGTCCAGTTCTCCAAGATTGCCTGGGCAAGTCCCTGCAGTTTACTTGGCATGGTTTTCCAGAGGTGGTCTGCTGTTACCTCCTTCCTAGAGCTGGTTAGGGCAACTACAGGTCTTAATTATTTTTCTAGCTTGCAATTGTTTGGGGGAGAAAAACTCCTTGAAATTTCTCAGTATTGTTGTTGTCAGACCTATAAGGTGGGAGCTGACAATTGTTGCTCAATCATTAAGTCATGTTTGGCTCTTCATGACCCCATAGACCAGGGATGTCAAACTCACGTCATCACAGCAGCATCACATGATATATTGGGATTTTTTTCCCCTTTGCTAAACAAGGCATGGGCGTGGCCAGCATGTGACACATCCGGCCCACAGGCCATGAGTTTGACAACACTGCCATAAACCATAGCTTGCAAGGCTCCACTATTCTCTACTGTCTCCTGGAGATTTCTCAAATTAATGTTCATTGTTTTGATGACACTATCTAAGCATCTCATTCTTCATTATCCCCTTCTCTTTTTTCTTCAATCTTTCCTAACATCAGGGTCTTGGTAATCTTTGGTAATTAGCATTACCAAAACTTTTGAGCAAACAAGTACTTTGCTATTGTCTATTTTGAACTTAATTTTCCCTGAGTTAAATGATGGATTACTGAGGTAAGAAACGATAAAGATGGAGTGGGAGGGAGGAATCTTCAATATCATCTTAATTGAATAGAATATAATTGAATTATAAGTCAGAAACCATTAAAGCTTTATGTTTTGTTTATTATGTACATTTCTGTGATAATAATATAATATGTCATTGTAGATTTTCATTGCCTCAAATTAAAGATGTGTTCAAACCAATTTTCTACTTTAGAGAAAAAAATCAGAGTATTTGTTCTTTCATCAGTGAAGATGGATAGATGATATATATTATTTGTCAGGACTACTGTTCTTATATGTCACTTGCTAGTGACAAAGATTGACAAATTACCATTATTTTGATGGTTTAAATAAGTGCTTCTTTCAGTGAATAAAAACCTGATTTGTCTTCTGCTTATCTAGAAGTTTATTAATCCCAGGATTATTTGTCATGCAAAATAATGTCAAACATTAACCAGTGGGAATTAAGCACATTTAAGAGTTTTCTTCAATCTCCATTTAATTTTTATCCAGTAATATTTCTATGAATAATATTGATATTTTAGGGGATCTCCTCCACCTTCCAAAATAAACAGTTTTGTAGATAATTGTGCAAACTGGGTTTTTTTTTCTTGAGGGAAGAGAAATATTTTATGTGAAGTTTTGATTCAGTTCTCAGTTCTATTAACATGACATCTTTGATTAAAAAAAAAAATTCTCTTAACTAAAGCCTAGTAAGAAAATCCATATAAGTAATGCCTAGATGCCTAGATATTAAGATAAATATATGTAGTTATAGGAACCTTAGTGGCACAGTGGTTAAAGTGTTGTACTTCAGGCTACTTCTGCTGACTTTTGGCTGCCTACAATTTTGGCAGTTCGAATCCCACCAGGCTGAAGGTCGATTCAACCTTCAATCCTTCCAAGATGGGTAAAATGAGGATCCAGATTATTGGCTGACTCTATAAAACCACTTAGAGAGGGCTATAAAGTGGTATATAAGTCGAAGTTCTATTGCTATTGTTAGGTCCAGGACTCCATTTTAGAATATGATTCATCTGACAGATTTATTTTAGCTTCTTTTGTACAAGTTCATGTCACATGCATGTATAAATGACAATTTAGTCATGCAACTAGGATTGCCACCTTGCCTGCTCCTTGCTGTGCTTGCTGATGACACCGGGTTTAACTCCATTCTTTTCCAAGTCTCTTTTCCATAAATAAACTCTTGAACTCAGTTGTAATCTTTGGCATACAAACAAAAAAGGTTCATGTTATTGCATTTTTTGCTATCATTGAATGGATACCACCACTTGATTGAATATTTAGATATTCGGTATGTTTGATTGGACAATCCTTTAGTATCCAAATTTCTTGACCAAATAGATTCCAAATTATCTTAGAGAATAAGGAGGCTGATCTTTATGGAAATGTACAAGATCCTTCACAAAAAAGAGAGTGAAACACATTTTAAGTCCACAGTAGAAAGAAAATATTCAGAGGCGGATTAAACATAACTGTCCCTATTTCACTGAACCTAAAGGAGGAGGAGGAGGAGATACAGCATAATGAGACTTGCAAGATTGATGTCCGCCCCCTAAGTAGACCAAATCAAGAAATCAACTCCACAGGAAAGCTAAAACTGCTTTTATTGAGACTGGGTATAATAATTAAATCCTCATGTGGATTAAGGAGATATCTGTTTGAATCACTTGGCATACCTTCTTCTTTTTGGACTTAAGCCATGTTTTTTCCCCTTGTTCCTTTAGTAATGGATGTAGTCCAGCTCTGTCAAGGTCATCTTCATTACTCTCTACAATATGAGCTTAATTATAGTGTCATCTATTCTTTTTTCCACAACTAGTGCTATCACACCAATGCAATAAAAAAGAAACAATTTCTGGATGGAGCATAGATAGACAATATTCTTAACTTTTTGATCCTGTCTAGTGGTCATTCAGATTTTTGCAGACCTACTTCACTCCTGGAGTATATTGTTTAACTCCCAGTGACTGTGGGTGGTTTATAGGTGAAATGTATTAAAAGCAATAATAAATGTACCATAATAAATGAAAGTAAAAGAATAAAAGATGGTAAAGATGAAAACTCTGGGCAAGAACAACAATAACAACCATAAAAACAGAGCTATGCAACCTAAAGGAGATTTCATTTGTCCTTGACAGACGCTTAATTCACATGAGGATTTCATTATTATACCCAGTCTCAATAAAAGCAATTTTAGCTTTCCTGTGGAGTTGATTTCTTGGTTTGGTCTACTTAGTGGGTCTACTTAGTGGGGACCATCTTATGGGTAAGTTTAATATTACTGGCAGGACATCATAGTTAATCTTTTGCTTGGAGGTTAATCACTGACAGCCTAGAGAGTTTAATCCCACTACCCTAATGAGCCAAAGGTTATGTGATATCTGTTAAAATGCCTTCTTTCATCTAATTTCAGGAAAAAAGAAAGGAGAGAATGCTAAATACATTCTGAATTCCCAGAGAAAAGGTAGAAGATGCATTAAAAAATATAATAATTCATAATTATTTTTTTAATTGTAGGTGGAATAACATTCAGGCTGAATAATATACCATAGTATGCCAGGTGCAGAATTTTAAAGTAAAATGCTCTTTTCCTGAAAAAAGAAAACTATGATATTAGGAATGTAATTGTCAAGTGCCAGGGAAATCAGGAGATTCAGGTAGTTCAAATGAGTACAAAGGTTTATTGCAAGATTAAGCTCTCTACAAGAATCTGAGCTACTAACAGTCAAAGAAAATTCATGGGAGTTAAGAATAGAAAGGAATTCAAGGTGGGCTGGACTTAGATCTCTTGTGGGCCAAGGGATTTGAGATTGATGACTCATTTGACCCCTCCCTTGGGCTCAACTTGGTCATCTCCTACAGCAAACTCAAGGTCCAGGGGCCCAATATGACCTGTGGGGTGCTTAGATGTGGCCTGCAGGGCCTCTCTGGAAACAGTGAAGGACTGGCCCATGGTGGCTTAGCTCGGCCCTCAAGAGCACTGTTTTTGCTGTCAGGGTGCTGTAGGAAGCCATCAGAGCAGAGAATGGAGCTTGGGAGAGCTGCCGCAATCCTTCCAAGCTCTGTTCTCACTGGCAGAAGGTTGCAGGAGGCCATCGCAGCCAAAAATGGAACTTGAGAGCCTGTTTTCTCTGGCAGAGTCCCTGGGCCACCACAGGTGCCCCTGACATGAGTAACATCCAGCTGGCCACACCCTCCCTAGCCATGCCTGCCCCCCCAGGTCAAACACAATCCTGATGTGGCCCTTGATGAAATTTAGTTTGACACCCCTTGTCCTACAGTAATAACAGTTATTTTCTTAGTCTGTTATTTCATCGCTAATTAGGTGCATAGGATTTTCTAGATTCTTTCCCTCTTATGTATACCAATAAATGATAGCTGAATATAAGAGAAAAAGAGATGTGTGAAAGAAAAAAATATGTCAGTTGTTAAGTATTATGCAGGCAATCTCTTGTTCTATTGGTCAACAAATTTATCATTTTTTGCAGCTTTTACTCAAGAGATACTGGAATACATTGTTAAAATGTGTACTGTAAAAGAAAGTACTTTTTAAAACAAATATATGCATTATACATCTACTATAAATAACTATAATGATGTATTATACATCTACATTCAAAATTTTGTAAAGACATTTTGGTATGTGTTATGTCCCTGGACCTTGAAGAAGTTCCCACCCAGGTCCGTTCACGCTGCAGGGGCGGCTGCCCCTTCTCATTGGCTGGGTTTCCCCAGCAGCCTGCTATAAAAGCAGGCTGCTGGGTCCAGCCCTTTCGCTGTTCGCTGCGAGCCAGTTCCAGGCTGAGCAAGCACGTTCAGTCCTTGTAAATAAACCTTGTTGCACTAAGCCCTGGTTCAGCCTCTTATTTCCCATACTTAATACTGGCGACGAGGGTGGGATGGCTACCAGAGGCAAGCTGCAACGCTGAATCACTAAAACGCTGATCCGCAGCCCAGAGAGAGAGCGACCAGCCAAAATAAGGGCAAACACTGATCGCAACCCAGAGAGAGCGATCAGCCCGAAATGAGAACGAACGCTGATCCACAACCCAGAGAGAAAGTGACCAGCAAACAAGCTAGTGAAAGTGAGAAGCGCCTGTAGCCGCTCGTTAGCATAAGCTACAGAGGAAGTGTAGCGCTGCGAGTCGCAGCCGCTCGTGCCGTTTAGGCGCGAAATTCAAACAGCTGTCAGCTGAGTCACATTCAAATACAACACAGCGTTGTATTACGAAATCGCTAACACCCACACAGGCGCGAATTTCAAAAAACGCTGCCAATGACCGTTGCAGTCTAAACACCTTCTGATCCCCAGAGAGAGAGAAGGAATTGCGAAATTTCCCCAGAGCTGAAGTCACTTGCCTAGCACAGGCACTAAACCTCTACTGCTACCCCAGAGAGAGAGAGCACTTGCCTAGCACAGGCACTAAACCTCTACTGCTACCCAGAGAGAGAGCATTTTCCCCAACAGGTTAACCAGTAGACCCACAACATGAACTCCAATCCAGCCTTCCCAGCGTTCAAGCCGGATGAGGAGAAGTGGGAATCATACAAGAATCGGTTTAATCATTACATCGACGCCATCGGATTGGCTGATGCAGGGGAACACCGAAAGAAAGCATATTTCCTGACCTACTGTGGAGCCATCGTCTTCGATACTGCCACAGCTCTTGTGGCTCCACGTGAGTTAAAGAATGTCCCCTGGACAGAACTGTTAGAAATCCTTACTAACCACTATTCTCCTAGACCTTCACAGATTGCCAGACGTTTCACCTTCAGAATGAGGAAGCAGGGGGACAAAGAGAGCATCAATCAGTACATGGCTGCTCTCAGGACTGCAGCACTCCATTGTGGGTTTGGCACCTATCTTGATGACATGCTCCTAGACCAGCTGGTCTGCGGGGTCAAGGACCTGCACCTACAAAGACGGCTGCTCGCCAAAAAGACCTTAACCTCGCTCAAGCCATCGAGGAAGCCCTGGCAGAGGAGCTGGCATCTCATTCAGCCACCGAGATCTAAGGTCCTGTCACCAAGCAAACAGCAGTTCCCGTCCACTCAGAAGAGGTGGTCAACGAGGAAGACCCAAATGACGAGGCCGACATTCACCGCCTCACAAGCGCCAGGCGCCCACAGGTAGGAACCAGACAAGATAACACCGGGCCATCCAAGCACATCACCCTGTGCCTTTCCTGTGGTGGACCTCACCTGAGGACCACATGCAAATTCAAAGGAGCCACTTGCAACAACTGCCATAAGAAGGGGCACATTGCAAGAGTATGCCAAGCCTCACACAACGCAGCACAAAGGGCATCTTCATTCGCACATGCCGGGCCCCAAAGGCAAGTATTAAACTGTCGCACACACCTCCGCGCTAATCACACTTGCTATTCTATTAGTAAAATCTCTCTTTCCGTCTTGTTAGAAGGTAAACCTTGCAACATGGAGGTTGACACGGGTCAGCGCTCTCCATTATTTCCTGGAACACCCTCAAGGAGCTTCAACCCAGCCTATCAAGAAACCGACTCCAGAAGTGCCAGCTTAGCCTAAAGGACTACCAGGGAAGACCATTCCTGTAATCGGCAGAGGCAAGTTTTTGTTAATTTTAAAAACTTTAAGGGCCACCTACCTCTAGTGGTAGTGAGCGGCAACCTCCCTACACTTTTGGGACTTGATTGGTTTCCCCACCTCGGTTTAGGGCTAACAGGAGTCCATGCTACCTCAACCTCTGACACGGACTCCCTGTTTGCTGATTACGCAGACGTATTCAGTGATGAGTTAGGGTGTTATAACGGCACCCCTATCTCATTTTCAGTCGATCCCCAGGCAGTCCCAATTCGGTTAAAACCTCGTAGAGTTCCATTCGCCATTCGGCCTAAATTAGACCTTGAATTAGATAAATTACTAAAACAAGGGATCCTGGAGCCTACAGACTTCGCCAAATGGGAGACGCCCATCGTCACACCCCTCAAAAAGATGGTAGCCTGAGAATTTGCTCAGACTACAAGACCACAATCAATAAATTCTTGCAAGTTAGCGCTTACCCAGTACCTGTCATTCAGCATTTATTACATACTTTTGAACCTGGCACTATCTTTGCCAAATTGGACATGTCTCAAGCATATCAACAGTTCCCTGTTGATGACCAAAGCGCAGAACTTCAGACCATTGTCACCCACAGGGGTGCCTTCGGTGCAAGCGTCTCCAGTTTGGCGTAAGTGTTGCCCCAGGCATTTTTCAATCCCTCATGGAGCGGATTTTACAGGGCCTTCCTGGAGTAGTACCCTACTTCGATGACATCTTAGTCTCGGCCAGGAACAGACCCCAACTCTTCCAGAGAGTTCGAGCAGTCCTAGAGAGGTTCAGGCAGCATGGCCTCAAGTTAAAAAAAGAAAAATGTGCCATTGCCACTAGACAGGTGGACTTTCTGGGTTATAAAATTGACGCCTCAGGCATTCACCCCTGGAGTCCAAGGTTAAGGCAATACACGAGGCACCCACTCCAACCTCCAAAGCGGAACTGCAGGCCTTTTTGGGGCTCTTGAACTTTTACGCGCGTCGTTCCTGCCCCATAAAGCCTCTGTGGCAGAACCCCTCCATAGACTTCTGGATAAAAAAACGGTTTGGCATTGGGGACACAAAGAAGACTCCGCTTTCCGCGCAGTCAAGTCGCTACTCACATCAGAGGCAGTGCTTATCCAGTTTGACCCCAACCTTCCATTAGTACTGGCAGCAGACGCATCTCCCTTCGAATTGGGGCAGTCTTAAGCCACAGGCTCCCCAACGGCTCCGAGGCCCCCTATCGCTTTTTTTTCCAGGACGCTCTCTGCAACAGAGCGCAATTACAGTCAGATCGATAAAGAAGCCTTGGCAGCTGTTGCAGCGGTGAAGAAATTTCACGAATTTCTCTTTGGCCACTTTTTCGAGCTAGTCACGGACCACAAACCGCTCTTAGGGTTACTAGCAGGTGACAAGCAGACCCCTCAAATACTGTCCCCCAGAATGACCAGATGGACCCTTTTCCTAGCAGCATACTCGTATAGACTCGTGCACCGCCCAGGTACAACATTGTCCCACGCAGACGCTCTCAGCCGCTGCCCCTGCCTGCCCCAGCTGAAGACCCTGCCCGGTCAACGCCATTTTTGAAGTCACCCAACTGGACCTCCCAATCACTGCCCTTGATATTGCCTATAAATCCAAAGCGGACAAAACGATCGCCCAGGTACTGGACTGGGTGAGGAGGGGGTGGCCGGGCAGTGACATTGAAGCTAAATTCACTCCATTTAAGACCCGCTCACAGGAACTGTCGAGCTTACAGGGCTGCCTGCTGTGGGGCACTCGAGTGGTCATCCCGACATCTCTGCGTACCCAAGTGCTGGAGGCGTTGCACGAGGGCCACCCGGGCATCGTCAGAATGAAGGCGTTGGCGCGAAGCTACATTTGGTGGCCCGGCCTCGACGAGGACATCAACAAATGGGTAAGCTCCTGCCATCCCTGCCAGGTTTCCCGTCCATCTCCTCCAATTGCCACCCCCACCAAGTGGGAAAGTGCCAACGCACCCTGGTCCAGGATTCACATCGATCTCGCGGGCCCATTGCATGGCAAAATGTTCCTCGTGGTCGTAGACTCTTACTCAAAGTGGATTGATGTGGCACAACTATCCACGACCACTTCACAAGCAGTCATCAAGGCATTGACTCGCCTGTTCGTTACGCCACGGTCTACCAGACTCCATTGTTTCCGACAATGGTCCCCAATTCGCGTCAACCGAATTCAGTCGTTTCACGGCCAACCTGGGCATTCGTCACATCTTCACGGCCCCCTTTCATCCTGCCAGTAACGGGCTGGCAGAGAGAGCTGTTAGGACCACTAAAGAAGCCCTGGCCAGGTTCAACAAGGATGACTGGCACCACAAACTATCCTGTTTCCTGTTAAGCCAGCATTCAACCCCTTGCACGGTAACCAACAAGTCCCCGGCCGAGCTTCTGATGGGCAGACGCCTGCGAACTGTATTGGACAGGCTTCACCCACATTACTGCCCTGACTCTCCTCTCGCTTCCACATCGGGGAGTAGGCATTTTGTCTTGCAGGAACCCGTGTTCGCGAGAAACTTCGCTGGTGACCCATTGTGGATCCCGGGAGAAATCGTAGCCATCACAGGACCCAGATCATACCGGGTTAAGCTGGAAGATGGCCGGGTCTGGAGACAACATCTGGACCAGCTTCGGAGACGCCAGGGCACCCTCGTCAGCCACGACTCGTGGGCACAGACCGGTGAGAGTCCGCTGCAACTACCACACAGCAACATCTACCCCGATGACCTGCTAACACCTTCAGCCAGACCAGAGAATCCAAATGCTGACTGCGGCGACCTAGCGTCCAACCCATCCGAGCCAGACGGCGTGAGGACACTCCCAGCATCCAGCCCTTCTAGCCCCGGCCTGCTCCGACCGAGGGTGGTACTCGGGACTCATCATCGAGCCAACAGTCACCGACGGACTCTGATCCACCAAACAGCACACCAGAGTTGCGCCGCTCTGGACGTCAGCACAAACCTCCCGTATACCTCAAGGACTATGCGTGTTCGCATCTGGGGGGAAGGGGTGTTATGTCCCTGGACCTTGAAGAAGTTCCCACCCAGGTCCGTTCACGCTGCAGGGGCGGCTGTCCCTTCTCATTGGCTGGGTTTCCCCAGCAGCCTGCTATAAAAGCAGGCTGCTGGGTCCAGCCCTTTCGCTGTTCGCTGCGAGCCAGTTCCAGGCTGAGCAAGCACGTTCAGTCCTTGTAAATAAACCTTGTTGCACTAAGCCCTGGTTCAGCCTCTTATTTCCCATACTTAATAGTATGAGAAGTCTAAATACCTCTCAAATACAACTGTTATTGGATTCCATTTTGTGTGTTATTTGTGAATCTTCCTCATATTAATAATTGTTGCATAACAACTGCTTTCCTAGCTAACATCTGAAAACTATGTTCAACTAATTCTAGTCACAGATCTTTCTTAAGGAATTAAATTTTTGAAAACAAAAATTAAAGTTGCATTGAGACTGCACAATATAGATTGAGCTGTACTTATAGGTTCCACAATTAGCAGTTAATAACATCTGTCAATGAGATGTTATAAATTGTCCATATTCTGTGAATCTGTAAATGAAAAGTTGAACCTTAAGTACCCAAAATAAATGCTGACTCTTCTTCTGTTATGCAGTTGCAGAGATGATTGTATATTTTTCTTGGCACTTATACAATCTCTATTTCAGTTCTGTCAACATGTGCTGGCAAATCAAGTCATTACTGAGAATCCTGGTGTTATCTTGACATGCTGATTATCTAGAAGTCCTTCATTTCATGATTCATGATCTCTGACAACAATAGCACAATTCCTCTATTCATTTTCCAGATCAGTTCTCAATGTTCTTATTCAGAAATATGTCCCTTCAATGGGATGCACTTTCTTGTAAATATGCTTAGAATTGCAGTCTCAGACCTCGATTATGTTCCATCTATTTATCTGATATATTTCTATACCATTTCCCACACAACTCTATCTTGAAACAATTTGTAATAAGACTGATCAAATACAATAATACAAAACAATAAATGTAAGCAACATAAAAACATATTCATTAAAAATTATGAAAAAAAGAGGAAAACTAAAATAAGAAATAATTATTTGTTTAATATTTAAATGGTGGCATAGTGGTTAAAATGCAGCATTGCAGGCAAACTCTGCCCACAGTCAGGAGTTCGATCCTGATGGGCTCAAGGTTGACTCAACCTTGTATCCTTTTGAGATTAGTAAAATGAGGGCCCAGATTGCTGGGGACAATACGCTGACATTTTAAACTGCCCAGAATGCCGTAAAAAACTTTGTGTGGCATTTTCATAAAGCTTTAAAAACTTTTGTTACTGAGGCTGATGATCCAGATGTGTGGCCCAACTCATGCAAAAGTTGTGTTAACTGATTGGTGGTAATTTTTTTAAAAAAATCTTGGTGCAGCTAACATGTCTATTGCCTTTTCTTTTTATGTTTTTCTCTATTGCTGTTAGTCACCAAAAGCCACAAATTTCCTCAACCATGCTGAGAAAAAGCACAATTCTTTTTCACTGGGAGGACATGATAATTGCAGAATACTCTGCACCAACTCAACAAAAATAATACTTCCCCCACAAAAACGAATAACCCAGATAGAGACCCTGAGAATTAAAACATTGTAATGTTTATGTTTATCTTCATGGACTGCTAAATCTGTACAAAAATAGAACAGGCTCTTCAATACAAGCATCATTACCATCTGCTGCCAGGATAAAATCATCAACACACAATAAAATTGCAGATTTACCCAGGAGCAAAAGGATAGCAGGAAGTACAGATGCAGACAATATGGGAGTCTCTGTATAGCTGTGAAAGATTTTGGTCCATGTGAGTTGCTGGTAAAAGCCAACAGATATTTAAAATTAGCGGTGTAAAGAAAACAGAATATGTATTTACAATTGTAACACAGGGGACTGTTTGAAACTGGGTTCAAAATTGTAGCTGGATTGGATGCAACAGGAAAAGTTGTTCAAGTAATAGCTTTGTAACATCTTACATCTTGAACCAGAATATTAGACTAGTCCCTCTCCTCTTTCTGGTATGACTTTTTAACAGCAAGGATAGGACTGTTAATTGAAGTGGAAGTAGCAGACACCAAAATATCTTACTATTTTAGTTCAGTAATAATGGAATGAGAGCTTTCAATAGCATCTTTAATCAGAACTTACTGAATTTGAAGACGAAACAGTTGGCCATGCTGATTTGACCAAACCACTTTCACATTTTGAGGTGGCTTATAAGGCTAATTCTACATAGGCAAGAGCAGAATGTGGAGATAAAACAGGAAAGAAGAATGGATAGAGGTCAGGCAAGAACTGAATTATAGTGTTCTTCTGGGATCTGTGAATACATGCATTTTTCTTACCAGAAAACAGTGCACTTAAGCTTAGAAAGCAAATTGCAAATTGCAAACAAATTTAAGGCAAGTTAGTCCCCAAAGGAAAAGCATATTTTTCACATAAGAAACTGATTTTAGGAGTTAGCAGGGTGGTAACCTAATGAGCAGTGGTACCTAGCAGATCTTAGCACTAAGAGGATAGCTGGGAGAAAAGAAACAGGCAACACAGACACTGAAATCCAGTGTCCACCAAAAAGAAATTTTCCTCATTTACTGAAAGAGAAATAGAACACCCAACTCAAGCAATGAAAAGCAAATAGAAATACCTCAACTGTCTTGTAGTACAAGAACAATAATGACAGTGTTGACATGTTCCTAAATAATTGTTTTATATGGACTGAGAAATTATTGCCCCATTTTTTATACATAATTCAAGATCCTAATTCCAAAAATTTGGTGCTAAAAAGAAAATGTGTTGATGTTTCCAAGCAATAATATTGCAAAAGCAAAGCATTTCTAATAACATTCCTTCATAATTTACATGTTTCTAAATTAAGCTTAATTGAAATATCCCTAATTGTAGTGCGGAAGAAAAATTAAGTTAAAAAGAAAATTTGTTCATGCCTACCTTTTGAATATGTATGTATGTATGTATGTATGTATGTATGTATGTATGTATGGCATTCAGCTTCATTCGGGTATTTTCCCACGTCATTGTAGTTGTGCTTTTAAAGTTGTAGCGACATTTCAGCAGAATCTCGTCTGCCATCATCAGCCTGAAGAGATGATTCCACCAGACTGTCAATCATTTGGAAGCCTGCACTCACAAACAAAAAAATCTCCACACCACAAGCCAGGCACAGACAGATCCTCCCTGATACCTCCAGCTCAAACACACCCCAACCAGGCACCCAGATGAAACCTAGCTTCCTAACTAATGATAGCCGTCCATTTACCCGGAGCCAAGCTGCACTAAAGGCCTCCAATAAAGTAACACAATGTTGCCAGCCAATCAAGAGACAAAAAGAGCCAAAAAACAGACAGGAGATATTAGAACACCAATCAAGCAGAACACAGCAAACTCCAAGACCAATAAACACAGACCAAGACTCCCAACCAATCAGGATGAAGAAAAAAACATTCTGGCACAGCAATAGGCTGCCCCAAATTTAAATCTGAAACCACTATAAAAGCCTGACTCACAGATGAACACTATATAGAAGCCTGATGATGGCAGATGAGATTCTGCTGAAATGTCGCTACAACTTTAAAAGCACAACTACAATGACGTGGAAAAATACCCGAACAAAGCTGAATGCCATACGCGAAAACTTAAGAAAATATATATATATATATATTCGTAGATTTTCACGGGTACAGGTATGTAGGTCTAGGTGTGTTCAGGTCTTTTCCCGTGTAAGATTAAGACTATCTTGGCAACGTTTAGGTGAGGTCCCATTCACCATCCTCAGGCTGGTGCGTTGAGCTTCGTGCCAGTGCAAGCAGTGTGTGATTGGAGCTGCCATCTCTCTATAAATACTGGTGGGGGGGGTGGGGGGATGTTGGGCTGGTTGGCAGTGCTGCTGCCTCTTGTTTGGTTGATGGAGTTGATGTTGGTATAATGGGCTGTGTGATGGCCTTGTGAGTTTTGTTGTGGAGATATCCTGGATCTTGTGCTGTAACACCAGCCCGCCCCCACTGGTATTTATAGAGAGACAGCAGTTTCGATCATACACTGCTTGCACTGGCACAAAGCCGAAAGCACCAGCCTCAGGATGGCGAGTGGGACCTCGCTGAAATATCACCAACATAGTCTTATTCTTACATGGGAAAAGACCTGAACACACATACATACATACATACATACATACATATATATATATATATACATATGTGTGTGTGTGTGTGTGTGTGTGTGTGTGTATATATATATACATACATACATACATATACATATATATATATACATTTTGCCTGACACCTTGTGCTCAGATATACTGCCTTATGCAGTCACTACACATGAGTAGAAATGTTATTGCATGTGATCTATTAAGGTTTACAAGGGTCAGTGCACACATAAGTGTCTTCCTGGTTGGACTGAATCTTGCCTGAAAACATGCTAAAATATTTTTTTCTCAACATCACAAGTGTAAAATGAGCGACAAATTAGGAAATAGATTTTGGCTTAGCTTGTGGTCATGAATAATCTCTGAATAAACAGTACTGTTTACAAGAGAAAAACATTTACAATAATAACTAAACCAAAACAGAGGGAAGCTGCTGACTGGTCTTTCAGAGATCATACACTTTTTGACCTCATAGGTATTTCTATGTTAATGTCATCAGTAAAAGGGTATTATATCAGAGGAGGTATATTTTTAATGTTACTGTTTAACAATTCTGAAAATTTAATATAATACTTAGAAAACTGTTTAAATTGAATATGAACACACACACAGAGTTTCATACAACTTCAAATTGTTGCAAACAACACAAAACTTAATTCTTTAGAAAAAACAGATATTAATTCTACCAGGTCTTCCCCCTATAAAAATGACTTATAACCTTATAAAGGCCTAGAAAAATGGAAAGCAAAGAAACTGCAGCAAAAAACTACTGTAACTCACCTCCTCCCTTTGTATCACCAGAGAGAATGTTAATGAACAGTGGACATAATGTAATGACATATGTCATTTTTAGTTAGGAGAACAGTCATTATTTCAAAAGAAACAATTTATTTGATTTCCCTCATATGGTCTTTTTTCCTGTTATTGTACCCAATTGACAACAAAGATCCTTTGGGATGCAAAACTGAGATGGGTGGTTAAAGCAATATTCTAATGCAGTATTAATAAAATTCACTTGTTAATGTTCAAGAAGAAATCTCAAGTAGTTTTTTTAGGAGATCCAGGAATCTTCTGCACAACCTGCTAATCATAAGAGATGCTTCATCAACCTTAGAGTATATATTGTAAGTGGATAAAATTACCTTCAAGACAGTTCAGATCTATCACAGAAGTGGGCTGTTATGCAAAGATAATGTTAGGGGCAGGAATCGGCTCAGCTTCTATAGGAAGTCTGATGATGTAGGATGCAGCTCTTCTAGTCCTACAGCAAGGAAAACTGCCTATGCCAGCCCAAGCAAAGCAGGAGGAGCAGCACTTGATAACAGTAGGTGCATTTTTGATTCCTGTCCAGTGGTGGGATTCAGCCAGTTTATACCAGTTTGGGTGAACCAGTTGTTAAATTACCCACCCGCTGCTATCAAAGTGGATCCTGGATGCTGTGCTGCAATGGAGAAAGGGCAACATAGCGAAGGGAAGGAGGAGGCCACTTTTCCTCTTTCTTCTCCCTGATCCTCCTCCTTCCCTCATGCTGGCCACTCCATTGCCCATTTCTCCATTGCAGCGCAGTAGAGAACAGTGCCCAGGATCCACTTTGATAGCAGGGGGATAATTGACCAACCAGCTTGCTCAGGGTCAGGTTGGCCATTGTGTGAGGTTCATCCCCCATGTGTAGTGGGGCTGAAGGATGGGAATGGGCGACACCTTCCATGGCAGCCAACCTGAACCTGGTTGAACCAGTTATTAAATTATTTGAATCCCACCACTGCTCCTGTCCACAGATTTCCAGAACTGCATACTCACTGATAGATTAGATAATGCAAAGGAAGTAGCTCTAACTATAGGGAGGAAAGGAGAGAACAAGTCTTCTGTTGCTGTCAATTCTTTGATCCTCTAGACATCAGTGAAGTAATAGCAATAGACTTGTGGATCTTTTGCTGCTAGAAGTGACATCTAAGATGGGGCTCCCAACCTTGCTTTGCTCCTCCTACTTTCTTTTTTTTTTTTGAACAAATTTTATTAATTTTTAAAAACAATACACAAACAAAAAAATGTAGAATATAATAACAGAAGACATCTTTTCTGGGAAACAAATAAAACATCTTATTTAAAGACAGGATAATTCCAAATTATCACATTTCCACACAAGCACAGTTTAATATGTATATTTATCTTATCTGTTCAATTTCATATCTTTTCCCACCTTCTCTTTATTTTTCCCCTTCCTTCTATTCAATTATATATTTTTTGCCTTGGATTGTATATATTCATTATATCCATCTGTCTTATTTACAATTTCATTATTCTCTTCCAGCATTCTTCTAACATTTTATTAATTCAAACATAGACAAACAAAACACAAAACATAAATACATAAAACTTCTTTTTGGAAAGCGGCTTACCCCGGGTTACATCTTTTTATACAGACATAAATCAAATTCATGCTCACTTGATATGCTATTTCATATCTTATTTAACATTCTATATTTTCTATATATTTTCTCTCTTCATTCACTCTCTTAATTCTATTTTATTTATTTCATCTGTCTAAATAATTATACTTGCATCTTTTGTCCGTTCTCTTTCAATTATCTATTTATCCTTTCTTTATAGTACAATATTTCTCCTGTAATCACTGGTTGAAGTATGACAACTTTTTATCTTTCCCCTAAATTTAACACTTAAAATAATACATACTTTCCATACTAATTCTGCTTAGTACATTGTAAGTACTACATTTTAGAATAATAAAACAAAACAAAAAAGAATTAAGTTTATAATATAATAAAAACAATATTCCATAGGAAGTTAAACTCTATTGTTGAATCTTAAACATTTTTATACATTCCCTTTAATTCATTATTATATAATATTTCAGTTTTCTAACTCGATTTCAAATACTAATATCTACAATACAATCTTATGTACTTTAGCAGAATCATTTTTCAAGTTATATTTTACCCTTTGTCTCTGAAAAAAACTGTTTTTTAACATCTTGTTTTAAACCTTTATGACTTCTCTTTCCTTTTTCACTTCCTTTCTTATCAATTCTAGCCTTTTTGCCCCTCCCCATCTCTCAAACTCCACTCTCTTGATCTTCCCTCTCTGTTGTATTTCTCTTTTCTTTTGCTTTCTGACATTGTATCGATTTCTCATCTTATTTTTCCCTTTCTTGGTTGCTTTTTTAGGTTCTGAATTCTCCATTTTATTTCCCCCCTTTCTCTTTTCTTCCTCAACTAAGATTATCTGTCCATTAAAGATGGCTTCTTCTTCTTCATCCCAGCCTTCTCGTTGTTATATTTCTTGGTAGGTAGAAATCACCATTTCTAAAAAAGAAAAATAGATCCAGAAGAGCCCTTGCCTTCTTGTTCCTCTTTTAGCTTTTGAAATTCCATTTGTAATTCTTCAACTTATAGTGCCATTTTTTTTCCTTAAGAACAACCCAAATGTTTTTAGTCTTTCAAGAAATCATTCCCAAAAACCCCAAAGTCACAAAGCAATCCAAATCAGAAAAAATCGTTTCATTTAGCACTTTCTTCTTTTTATATTTTTTCTTCTTGGGGTAGAATTCAGTTACACAGTTCCAAAGTAATTTTTTAGAAGTCTAATTGCCACTTATTTCTGGTCTTATAAATTCCAAGCAGTCTCCTTCAATACAATCTTAAAATAAGTTCTTTACCTCTTCCCTCCCACTTGTAGCAAAAAGATTTTAGTTTTTAATTCCAATGTTCAGAAATCTTTTATCCCCTTGGCTTTAAATTTCAGGTTTAGTTACCTTCTGTGCCCAAGCAGGTTTTTCCAATTTCCATCAGCTATTTCCATAGGGAGGGAGAGTGAGAGAAAAAAAAACTTTCCCTTTAAATCTTCTTCCACTGCTTTCACAGTCTCCTTGGGAAACAATGTATCTTTCAAACAATTAAATTTCCAGGGTGTTTAAAGGTTCCTTATTGTCTCGGTTCAGCCAAAAAACGTTCACTTTCTCCGACTTCCTCCTGCACAATCTTACTTGGCTGCAGGCTTCTTTGTGGTGGCCATTATTGACTGCCACTCCACCACCTTGGGAAAAAGGAGTTTAGCCGGCTGAGGAGGGGATTTGCGATACCTCCAAGCCCCTGCCCGGATCTCCTCTCTCTTTGGTTGCCTCTACGGGGCAACCATATCCTCCAGATCCAGCTGGATCGGAGTCACTTCGGCGGCGAGCGCAGCAGGGACCATGCACACTCACAGATTCCTGCCGCCACCGAAGCCTTGCAAACTGGAAGCTCCCTACTTTTTTTTATCATGCAATTAGGGATTTGTAAATTTACTCAACACACTTTTCTTCCATTGGAAAACAGCACTCTGATGCTGTCCTGTGGAATTGCTCTTAGGTTGAAATATAGATGAGGAAAGCTTAAGTGTCAGAGTGTTTGCAGCATGACTATTATTATGAGACAACCCAGGAGCAAAACATAGCACACAGAGACTTAGACATTTAACAGTGGTTTATATACAACAGTTATATACAGAAATATTCATGGTAGGCAAAATATCTTATAAGCAATCTTATTCTTCTCTGCACAGAGACCTCTGCAATGAATACCAGACACAAGGAGAAAGAACATGCCCTCTAATGGCTGTCTTTATATAAACACCTCTTAAAGGGGTAGAACCCATCTCCAATCTTACAGGAAATACCCATGCTATACTGATTCATTCTTATTGCATCAGCCACATCTAGTCAGCTTCACTGCTGGTTGGTTCTTAAATCCCAAGACCTTAACATTAAGGCTCAGTGCCAATTTAAACAAAAAGTTTTAAAATCTCAAGACTTGCTGGGGTAGTGGTAGTGATCATGTTGAATGGAGTTGATGAGCAGATCAAAGAAAGAAGTACCAGTGAGGAAACTAGATATTCAAAACCTTATGGATAAGGACTAGAAAGCATATGTTTGCTCTTCAGGAGGACACTGCAAGACAAATATCTCTCATGGGTTTGAGTGCCATGAGATAATGGAATCAGTCACCATGCTCATAACTGTAAAGGAAATAAGTATATAAAATTATTACTTTTAATATTAGCCTTATCTTACTTCTTTTTTTTCTTTTTTTCTTTGCACTTTTTATTCTTTCTATTTTTCTGAGTTTAGTGTATATTACTTTTACTACTACTACTACTTTTTAAAATCTTCAATACAAATATTTTTTTTAAAAAAATAAAGTATTAGCTAATACAAAGCCTTTCTTCTTTTGCATATGAAAATTCTGACCTTTCTCTTTTTGTTTTGTGTCACTGATGCACACTGGATTATAATATAAAAAACAAAAAGAATGGAAAGGTAATATTATAGGGAAAGATGTTCATCTATTTGTACAGGTTTTGTCTATTTGTATTTATTACTCAGTTCAGTTTTCCTGGAACTTAATCCTCCATAAAAGTTATAATCACAAAATAAGACCCAGTCAAAAATATTTCCAATGGGTTATAATGCAATTCATTCTAAGTTTTTCAAAAATGTATAATTAGCAATCTATCTATCCTGCCAATTTAGGTGGATCTTTTGAATTCATTTTAGCATTTAAAACATACATATAAACTGACATTTTATCAGAAAATATGTTTTTTTCTTTGGCATTGCATTGCCATTGCAAAGAAAACACATATATTACAAAGCTGAGTTTTATATATTGTGTAAGATAGATCCACGGGACCAGAAGTGGTATTTGGCAGGTTCTGACCAGTTCTGAAGAACTGGTAGCGGAATTTTTGAGTAGTTCAGAAAACCGGCAAATACCACCTCTGACTGGAGATTTTACAGTATCCTTCCCTTGCCACACCCACAAGCCACGCCTACAGAACCAGTAGTAAAAAAAAAATTAATCCCACCACTGCATGGGACATATGTATAAATAAATATATGACCATTGAACTCAATACAATAACTGTGGTCATGAAACATTTTAGATCAACTGCTGCTTATTAGCTATACAGGATTTTCTTATTCTACAAACAGCTGATCAGTAGGATTTGGGCTCTTTAAAAAAGGCTGTGCATGCACTTTACTGGATTTTAACCACATATTACATATACTCACAAGAAAGCAGGACCAAGTTGATTGTGAATTTCTTAACTGGTCAGCATTTACTTTTTAAAAGCTTTTTAATGAAGATAGATCACTAAAGCTTCCTATAGAAAATAGCTTAACTGGGACACCTTAAAGTCTGTGAAAATCCATATAAAATAGCTATTTTCCAAAATTTTCCTGCTATTGATGTTATTTTCTTAGTAGCTGCAATTTTGACAAATCCAGTTTGAAACTGGTTCACCATGTCTAATTGAGAGGGAAGTTAATTCTCTCAAACTCTCAAATTGGAAGCAGCCAAGATGACAAAAGTTTCCCCTTGCTTTTGATTGTTTAACTGTAATTTCTGTGCAGAAAATTAAATGTTATGAAGCTTATTTTAATAGACTGAGTAGTTTGTATGAAAACAAATCAATAGCATATTTCTTGGTGTGTTCAATAAATTAAATATAAATGTTCCAAACCAATTTCAATATGACACAAATTAGATATACAAAAATATTTTCCTTAAAATATAAGCTGAAAGAATAAGGACTAGCTTTTGCATCTATCACATAATTTTATTGCTTTGTTTTATTACTGTGGGCTGTCAACCATTAATTCAAACAGTTTGGAGGGTGAAGGCTTTAGAGTTTTCCCAATCTTGGATTGAATTCTTTCACCCTGAACAACTATTGTTAGTTGTTTGCTATTTAAATAGCAAATTCTATTTAAAAAGCTGCCTATAAATTATACTAATCTGACAGCCTTATTTTGTTTTATTTTGTGCCTAGATCTTTCTTTTAGAATTAAAAAGATATGAAAACACCTTCTGGCAAAATGTTTCATGATAATTATATATGAGATATGTGGGAAAAATAATGTTTTAAATTAATAATGCATTCTACTATTACATTTAATTCTACTAATATTCTTTTAGTATTCCATAATATATGAGCTAAGGTTTTTTTTTTTAAAGAAAATTACTGTTTCATTATTGGCATACAAATGGGTGAGCTTCAGTGGTAAAGCTGTGCCCATCATTTGCCTTTTTTTCTTCCTTTTTGTGGATAAATAGGCAACTGAGGAAAACTAAAATCTAATAAAGAAACCTAGTAGTTGTGGTAGAACCCTCCTGCTTTTTGTATGAGATGAACTTATAGGAACTGCATTTATAATCTAACCATTCAATAGTGATGAAAGCAGTGACAACAATCCCATGCAAAGCGTTGGCTAGGGATAGCACTATACAATAAATCCTTTTGTGTAAAATTACCTTGTATTTTATGCTCTTGTATATAAACTGGGAGCCAATTCTACAATCACTAGCATTGATGATGTTAACTAGTTGGGTAATGAAATGTCTGCAAACAATCAATCAGGCACAGAGATCACCAAGGACTCCACAAATTAACTTGCTTCATTCTAAGTCTGGCTTATTTGTGAAGATACTAGGAAAGAATTTTTTCTGTAAGTGGAGATTTCCACAACTATGCTCTGCTCCCATGGAACCAACAACCTGCCACATACAGTCCTTAGTCTAATTTTGTGAAAACCTCTGACAGAACTGGCATTTTCCTCATCTGTTACACAAATAACAGAGAGAGAGAGAGGGGGGGGGAGGGTGGGAGAGAGGGGGAAGGAAGGGAATGAGGGGGAGACAGAGAGAGAGAAGAGAAGAAGAAGAAGAAGAAGAAGAAGAAGAAGAAGAAGAAGAAGAAGAAGAAGAAGAAGAAGAAGAAGAAGAAGAAGAAGAAGAAGAAGAAGAAGAAGAAGAAGAAGAAGAAGAAGAAGAAGAAGAAGAAGAAGAAGAGGAGCAGGAGAATAGAAAAAGATGATTGTTAGTCCCTCCCGCTGTTTCCTTGACTGTCAAGTATTCTAACCCCATCCATTTTTAGCATGTGACCCAGTTCAAACAGTCCTCTTAGAATATGCTGGGGGATGGGGGAAACGAAGGTTCCACAATTTTTCTGAACCCATCAGTCCTTTTGAATCACTGTCGGTCAAAATACATAAGTTATGTGGTATAGAAGCTTCTTATAAGTTTTCTCTGCCTTTTCTTTTAGTATTCCAAAAACCCAAATTCCTGAGCTCAGAAATAATGAAAGACTTTCCCCTGAGGCTACATATCCCAAAAGATTTATATCACAAAGACAATGTTCTTTAGAGGATATATTGTGTTTTGACTGTGTTTGTTCAGAAGTATAGACAACAATCCTATGAGGCATTTCTCTTCATTTGCACACATTCTGACTCAAGTTTGAAAAGCAGTCAATCAAGGATCACCCCATCCCATCTCTATTTCTGTGAGAAATGGCAATAAAATTAAAGACTTCTGTCACAGTTCTAATTTTACCTCAGTAAACAGTGTGATGCCACATTTATCAATTCACTGAGTCACTATTTGCAACAGGAGTTCAATTATCAAGAGCTGAGCAAACAGCCAAAATAAATATGTTGCTTGCCTCCAGAGGAAGCAGAAGACATATTGTCATTCTTGTGAGATCTTTGGGAAGGAGATTGCTTAATTTAATTTCATACCCAAAATATTTTACCTTTGAACAAATATCTTAGATAATATTACTAATTTAATTTAAAGCAACTTAATAATCACAGGTTTCGTGGGATACTTTAAATGGTAACAAATCTGCACATTTTTGAGAAAGGAAGTTAATAATCTAATTTCAAGTTAATTCAAATCTTTATGAAAAGTACCGAATATTGCAAGCCTCTAAGGGGCTATAGCCAGGCTCAATGCATTGAAGAAAAATCAAATTCAATTTTATTTTCTCAGAATAGGCCTCAAAATACTATCAAGCAAAGAGCCTTATTTACAGATTCTGAGCTGACATGGGTTATTAGAGGGCCAATAAAGCTGATATGTTCACTATACATCCAGCTTTATTTGTTTTTTTTAAAAAAAAAATATAAAAGATGTCCAAACTAAATTTATCCAGCTCTATATATGAGGCACAACTTAAACAGAGTGATTTTGTAATTCACATCAGTAGCTTATATTTCATGAATGATATGCTAATATTTCACTGCCTTTTAACCTTTGTTGAAAGAAATTTCCATCTGGGTTCAATTCCAAGTAAGGAGAAAGACACTGGAAACATGGAGGCTATTTGGAAGGATAGTTTAATGTTGAAGCAGAATCACCAAGTATGTGTGATTCTGGGTAGATGAGCACATGGAGTGCATCTAGAGCAGTGTTTCTCAGCTGGAAAGTTGCTATTGCTCTCTTCATTCAAGGGCTGTTTACTATATTCTTTGTAATTATGTATGATTATTGCATATTATTGACCAGAATAAATGCCTTTTTTCTTAAAAACATGGTTTTAATTTTTAATGACATTTCCTCACTATGCCATCCAATGTTGAAGGTGCACTTTCTATTTTGAAGAAGAAAACACATGATTTTGTATCATAAATAGGTTGTGCCATAAACTTTAAAATTATCTTTAGGTAAAGTCACCTTTAACTAATTTCAGCTTAAAGTGACTTCACAGAAACATCTAATTTTTCTGATAGAGTAGAAATTGCTTGCCATCATCTTATTGAGAAATGTTATGCCTTCCTCCACACATAAAGCCCATACACCCATGTCCTGTTTAATATTATCAAGTCAACCTGATTAATCTCATCTATTAAGGAAAAGGTATCCTTGATTTAAATAATAATTCCTTTAAATCAGGAAAAACATAACAATAAAAAAATCTTACTCTTTCAATCCATGAGCATGATGAAGTCCCACCTATCTGATATAAATTACCTTCTTGAATGTGATAATACCAGTGATGCTGAACAACCCGAGAATAAGAGGTTCAGAACAACATAAACTAATTTGTCCTGTTTGCCTGGAATTGCCGAATGAATAGATAGGGTGACCTGCAGCATAATGCATAATACATGACCAATACATTGTGTTCAGTTTGACAGTTCACAGGATTTATATCACAGCTATTACACAAATCTAACACATATTTTTTTCTGCGAAATCATGGATAAGGTATGTCTAAATTAGTGTTTCTCAACCTTAACCATTTTTAGATGGTTAATTCCCAGAATTCCCTGGCCAGCATGCTGCTTTGTTTGCAAATGTGCCTACTTGCTCAGGGGGGTAAAAGAATTGGTGGAAGCTAGCAACCTTATTAATAGTCTTCTGAGAAACAGCTGTTTTGTTATTACCCATGGAGGCCATTTTGTATACAAATTTCAGTTGTGTCAACTGGATCACTTCCTCTATGATGCCTATGATTATCATACTGTGTAGGAGCTTGATAAAAGAATCATATATAACATCCACCCATTGTCAGCTTAAAAATTCAGCTGCCACATTTTTTAAGAGAGTTGGAGGAATTGAAAAGTTCATGGTTATTCTGTATGTCGTATTAAGAAATTCCAATGGCAGTTAATTGGTTCTCGTGATTCAGAAGTGGAAGGAGATAAGGGAGCAGAGAAGGTGGATTCTGTGTAATGCGCAAAAATAATTTCGCTTGGGAAATTGCCTTTGACATGCCAGATCTGTTTCTAAATAAATCAATTGGAGAGAAATGTCTCGGAGTGATTAATATCATGGATACTTTCTGGATGCCTTACACCCATTTTCAAAATGTAATAAGTTATTTAATTGTCTGAAATATTAGTATCCATTCTAAAAATAATTGGTGTATTGTCTTAAGGTGAGCTCTACATAGAAAATTCTCAGGAATTTCTGGATATGAGAGCAATCTGACTATGACATTTAGAAAGAGCAAGTTGTTCTTTCCTTCACTTCCCCTTCAGAAACCTGAAAAATTCTTGAGAAAATGTGACATATCTCTGTTCTATCCCTTCTTGCCAGTCAGTGTTAAAAGAAGCTAACACAGAAATAGGGGAGAGAGGAAGCTGAAGGGTTTGTACTAATGTAAAAGAAAGGCCAGGGAAGATGGTGACTGGTGAGGTGATTGTCTGAGCACAATGAAAACAAGAAGAGCTTGTTTCAAGCAGCTTAGTTAGAGAGAAAATAGACAAATTCATCAGTTAAAAAAAGGATAGAAATGCAACAGCCTGATAAAGCTAAATAGAGCTAAAGTTTCCACCAAGTGAATCTTCCAACAAACAGAGGCAAAACAAATCTGCAGAAGAGAAGAAAATGATCACCACACACTGGTAGAAGAAAAGACCAAAGGGATTTGGATGCTATCAGATAAGACAGTAGATGAGTGCACTCAGCAGCATTTAAAGTTTTTTTTTTATATTTTGCAATACCAGTGACACAGCTTGCTTCTTAAGAGGTCTTCACTTTTCCAGACTGCAAGCTGAAATAGGGAAAGGAAAGCAGGAGATTTAGAACACAAAACTAAAAGAAAAACTGTTTACTTTGTTAATAAATGATTAGGATGTAAGAAATAAATATGGACAATTGTGATAGCATGGAACAGGAATAGAGTGGGTGGGGAAATTTTTTGTAAGAATACAACTTTACTTTTGTCATTTTCAGCACCCCACATGGGTAAAAGAATCCTGCTCAGAAGCAACTTGTGCCTGACTCAGTATGATTTCTGTGCATATGAAATAAAAATATAGATCAACTGCATATGCCTGGCAATTTATGCTCAATAAGCTTTTTTTATTTCTTTGGCTTCAAGAAAATTTTTTTCTCAGTGATAGAAATCTTCCTTTTTCTTTCTTCTGATAAAGAGATGACCCACTCACTTGATGACAAAAGATTTGGAATACTAATAGTCTATTAAGGCAGTCAACAGATGTCTTTTAAACCAGTGTTTCTCAACTGTGGCAGCTTTAAGTTGTGTGGATTTAACTTCCAGAATTCTAGGATTTGAAGTCTACATATCTTAAAACTGACAAGGTTGAGAAACACTGTTCTATACAATATCTAACACTTCCTACAATACAGCAATTGACTTTTGATGAACTCAAAACATGTACATATTGAAATTTTTGGATCATAATGGGACAGATAAATAGTTTTTAGCAGCTGTTCTGGTCAGCTATTTGGTCCATCTCTTCTGTACATAGGGCCCTGCATATTGTCGGGATGTAGACAAGACCATTTAATTCAGAATACAATAGATTATATTCTTATTAATACATCATTTTAAAATAGCTTATTAGTTATAAACTACTTCCAGGAGCCAATAAGAACAAAGAAGCTAAAATGAGGACAAATCTGGAGAAATCTTAAAATTGATAACATGCCACAGCTAAGATAAAAGTATAAAAAATGGATTGACTTTATTATGAAATAAATAGAGGAAAACCTAACAAAAACTTGGTGTGAATTGAAGTTTGAGGATTGCTAGTGATATATATTATGATCAAAACAAAATCAAGATGTAAATACATAAAGAAATTATTTCTAGAATTGCTCAGGATTTTTTTAATGTGAAAACTAGTTGAACATGTAACAATATGAATGTGGATTTTTATGCATGTTTAATTTACCATAGAAATAATTTGATGGAATATAGCAAGGCACATATATATATATATATATAGCTAGATATATTTAAAGCCATAGGTATGAATAACAGATACACATAACATTAGGAATTTATCTTGTAGATAAACAGCAGCTGTTAAACTAGAAAGAAAAACAAAACAAATGCAAACATTTGATAGAATGCAACAGTTTATTATTATTATTCTTGCTTAACACATTTTCTGAAACTATATTCAAAAAATGTTCAAAAACATCAAGTACATATAGCAATGATAAACAACATACATTATTTCCTCAATCTATTAGCAACACTCATGTATATCAGTCAAATAAATCCTATTAGCTAAATATAAATCAAAAGAAAACAAAAACAATAGATAAATAAAATGCTGAAATAAATATTTTGGTATAGGAAAATAGGTGCAATGAATTGAAAGTATCAGTACTTGGGAATTTCCAGGGATGTATCAAAACTGAAGATAGCTCTGAGAAAGCAGAGAGACAACAACCATGGCAAAGACCAAGGAATCAGTGATGGAACCACTTTGATGGAACTTTTCCAGATTTAGGGGATGTTTCCACAGATTTAAGCATTTGGATGTTTTGGTCTTTTTGTTTCCCTTATAGCTTTTTGTGAATGAATTTCAACCTACTGGAGATATTGACTCTTTTGGTTTACTTAATAAGTTTTGAGTCACTTCATTTGATTTGTGTGCTATTGTGATGCCATGTCATTGTAAAAGTCTATTTATTATTTCTGAGATGATATATGGCAGTGTTGTCATTTTCATAACTTGGTTTGTTGTGCTGTAGTGAGTTGAGTGATACTTTTAGATAAAGTTGTATCGGTGTCTATTTTATAGGAAGATATATAGATGATCTGTTTCCTTTTCTGATGTTCAGAGTTCCTACAGTGTGTTTATTTTCTTCTAAACAGTCTTCTTAGATAGACTCTCTTGTGGGAAGATGGGTTGTAATTTAAAAGTGAAACATTTGGTTAATATGGGTATTTTTTATGATAGACTTGTATTTCTAATTTGCTACAAATGCCTCTGCAGATGAGGATATCCAGGAAGAACAGTGTGTTGTTTCTTCTTCCCTTGTGAATTTTATTCCTTCAAAGATGTTGTTGATTGTTTCATATATCTTCTCTAGTTTTTCCCTTTTTATTATAACAAACTACAGAACTATACTGGTTGCAGGTGATGGAGTGCTATAAAATCTGGACATTGAATATAATTTCGCTATGAAAGTGGTATTCCCATGAATGTTCTTCTGATTTGTTGATATAATTTCATTAAACTGAAAGTAGGTAGGTAGTAAGGCAAAGGGTTAGGATTGAAGAGGTTCATGATTCTTGGTATCTCAATCTAAGTGTATTTGGTTAGGTCAGATTTGTTGTGTAGTAGTCCTGCCATGCATTCTTTTGCTGATTCTGAGTCTTTGGAGGTAAAGAGTGCTCTGACATTGGATGAAATGTCACCTTCTTCTATTATCAGATCTTTATTTTTTTCTGAGACACTGTATTGGTGATTTGATAGGATATTTTCTCTTCTCTATAGAATGTCCAAGCTTTTCTTGCAGTTTTTTAGTGGTGTTGTAGATGCGGGTCCCTAACAGTGATACAATTGAACCAGTAGTGTTATTCTACTGGTTCGGCCTAGTTTGACTAAACCAGTAGCTCCGAGGATCATTTGTGAGCAAATCATTTCACTCCCATGATCAGCTGATGAGCCCTCCTGCCCCAGTTCTATTCTGACCTTTATTTCCTGGTTTGCAAGCTTAGCTGCTTCACATGGCACAACAGATTGCTGCACATCAGCTGTTTAAGACACACGGAGATTGCAGGATTGCAGGAGGTCAGTAGCAAACCTTCTGTGCACATGCACAAGGCATTCGTGAGTGTGCAAAGCACGTGCTTACCAAACCGGTTGTTACACCAGTTGAATCACACCCCTGACCCAGGGCCACCAAGCCATGCTCACAGAACCAGTAGTAAAAATGTTTGAATCCCACCACTGAATTGAACAGAGAGTTATGTCAGACTTGTGTATTATAAAAGCATGGAAAGACAAGTCCTCTGCTTTTATCCACCACTGTTCTATTTTCTGATATAACCTTTCTTGGTAAGGTTGCTAAAGATTCTCTTGATCTGGTTGTCTAGTTTCTGTACTGGATCAGTGTTAACTAAGATTTCTTTGTCTTCTAGTAATTCTTTAGCTTTTTGTACATTGTGATATGTCCTCTATCAAGATTAATACCAGACCAAGAATCAAAATTAAACAATACTCAAATCAATGAATTACCAACTCAGACAAACAATAAACAAAAGCCTAACTAAGGAACTACCAAGAAGAAAAGAACATTCCATCAATACTGACAGGACAAGCCACTGCATATAAACAGAAAGCAAACCCCACTCCCTTCTGGTGCTAAAGATGTTGCCTACTTGAATAATGAAACATCGCAAGAAAACAATGAAGCACAGAGAGCACCAAGGACTCCATGGAATAAAGAGTCCTGCTATCTTTTGACTTTTTATTGTACAATAACTTCCTTGCTAAAGACAACATGAGTAGCATCCATCATTTTCAATAGAAAAATGGAGGCAGCATATTTGGGGATGTAAGTTGTGAAATCAATGTTTGAACTTCGTGCCCTGGATACAGTTTAGATAGTTATGACAATTTTCTTCTAAGAATGATTTCCCAATTGGATTTTCCAATTACATATTGTTTGCTTGTGCAGGCATGTGGATTGTGTTGTCTAACAAATGCAGCTGAAAGGAAGCTGTTGTTGAAGAAGATGAAATATTTTCCCAATTTTGCATCCAGACTACAGGGAAGAATCTTTTCTCTCAGACCATGAGAGAATTAAATTGAATATTCATAGTTACTTTTTAAACCATTGAATGCAACTAATTAAAATAATCCTCAATAGTAACTGCAAAATACTCATTCATGTTTATTATTTGAAAGATGCAAAATAAATATTAAACATCCAAACAGAAGTATAGATAAGGAGCTGTGTTATACACCCCCGAGTTTGGTTTTTGTATAAATCAATGTCAAAAGTTTTTTTTTTACATTTTATTCCTCCTATCTTGATTTTTGGTGTTGTCATCCCTAATTAGGTATTGATGTTTCAAAGAGGAGATCCAAGTTAAGATGTAAAAATATAAAATTGTTGTAATCGCTCAGAATCTGTAACAAAATTTGGTATCAATCTTAGTTTTATAGCACCTCATTTGCAATATTTTTTTTAAAAAATGTATTCTAAGATTCCCTGACACTCACTGTTCATGTGTAGATGGGCACAATCTGTATAACAGTAATGATAACAAATTAATATTAAGAATACCACCTTGCCATAGATTTACAATCGATTAGGTTCCCCCCAAATTTTTGCATGGAAGAAATTCAGTTAACATTTTCCGCAACTAACAGGATGTAGTAGAGCTAATTGAATTCCTTTCTCTTGATGAACTGGAAACTTGCCTTCATTGTTTGACACATTGCATAGTGTGAAGGACATGGCACAGGAGAGAGAAAATCAAAACTATCTCTTTCTTGAATTCCCTTAAGTTCGCTTATCCTGGCTTCTATAACACTGCATTCATCAATACCTCTTGAATATGGTATAGTAAATAGCTGCTAAATCTTAAAACCAGCCAAAATATACTATAACCCTATGGACAAACCTTTATGGACTACAGCAAGATACAATGAATAGTAATGTGGATGAATATCTGACAAGTCTAAAGAAAAGGAGAATTAGGGGTGACATGATAGCAGTATTCCAGTATTTGAGGGGCTGCCATAAAGTAGAGGGGAATCAAATTATTCCCCAAAGCACCAGAGGGCAGGAGAAGAAACAATGGTTAGAAACTAATCAGAGAGAGAAGCAATCTGGAATTAAGGAGAAACTGCCTAACAGTGAGGACAATTAACCAGTGGAACAGCTTGCCTTCAGAAATAATGGGCGCTCCAACACTGGAGATTTTTAAGAAGACAATGGACTGTCACTTGTCAGTATAGGTTCTCTTGCTTGAGCAGGGGCCTGGACTCTTTCTATTCTATTCTAAATTCTAAATATAATAAGCTAGCTCAGGATCTTTTGTAAGTATATTTGTATGTTTGTTTGGGGTACGTGTGTGTGTTTGTGTGTTTGTGTGTAACAATACTTAACATAAAAATAACAGGCTGAAAATCAGCTGGGGTAATGTGACAGTAGACAGTAGGTCCTTCTATTCTATTCTAATTGCCATGGAGAAAATGTTCCTCTCTGGCCAGACTACATGATTCAGAGCAGTTTCCATTTTTGTTCCTGAGATTATTTCTGAAAGAAGAAATATTAAGAAACTTACTGTTTAAAATATAGCACTGGGAAAATGCCTGGAACATACATCTGTTCCTATTATGTACATTTGAGATAATTAATCAGATACATGAAGGTAACAAGAATAAGTACTGCACATTTATTCACAGTCAGGGAACTACCCACTGTCTGTATGCTTATTGCACACTTCTGACTAAAGTTTTTCCCTAACTAGTATCAGATTAACTAGCAAATGTGATGAAGAACCATTCTGGTAAACTTTAATGTCCTCCATCTGTAAAATATGTAATGTACCATCTGCCATGTTGCAAGAACTTGATTCTGAGTCTTATTTACTCGTGTATATATACTAATCTTTTATTCTCAGATGATCAAAAATTCTTCAACCAGATTCATTTTCTTTCCCTTTCCTTCTGTTCTCTCAGTTGTATTGAATGGGGAGATTGTAGGCATCTGTTGTCAATTTTATTTATTTTTATATACATATATGTATTACATTTTCACCCCATATTTCTATTTATATAAGCACTCAAAGCAGTTGACAACAATAAAGCAAAATACAAAATGTAACAGTAAAAAATCAATACATCTAAAATCACAACTGAAGACAAGGTTATCATAATCAGTTAGCAGTAAAAAACTTGAAGCAATGCTAAAGGAAAACAAATCTGATACCATTATTTGAAGGTTCTCCATAGAGTTCCATTTTATTTTCTGAAACCAACTAGTGGATAAAATGATGAGCTCAGAATAGCAATGTCCTACTTTTATTCTGATATCCATAGGACTTTAAATCCTAGAATTGTCATTGGCCCAGAAAAATATAATATGCTTATATTGACTTTCATCTGTAGCCTCATTAATTTATCTCAAATAGTTCCATACAATTGACTGCCTACTTACAAATTTCTTCTGCTAATTCAATTATCTTTCTGAAGTACCGTATTTTATTGCAGTAGCACATGTTACTAACAAGTTCTTGGCTGAGTAAATGCAATATCTTTGGGGTATGCTTGCTTAGAGTTACCAATCAATTTGAACAGTTTGTAGAACCTTGGAACATGGGGGGGGGGGGCAGTCCCATCCAAATTGTCAAGATCTCACAAGATTTTATTGAGATCCTGTAACCTGCCAGATTTCAATGAGATTTCATGCTGTCTCATAAAATGGCAACGTTTTGATAGAGAATGTTCTAGGATAGGGCTGTCAAACTCCTGGTCTATGAGCCGAATGCATCATGCGCTGGCCATGAACACGCCTGGTTTAGCGAAAGGGAAAAAAGTCCTGATACATCACGTGATGCCATCATGACAAAGTGAGTTTGACACCCCTGTTCCAGGGCATATGCTACACTGTTGGCTGTTATACTATGTTAGTCGTACAATTGAATAGAACCAGGAAAAGGAGGCTATTTGGAAAGAAGGAGATAATAGTCTGCTGACATTTGTGTGTGTTGTTGTCTGTTTGTCCGTGTGTCTATGTGTCTGTGTATGTGTGTGCATGCATGCATACATATATTTATATGTTAAAATCTTAGATAAAATATAAAAGGGAAGTTTTAAATAAATGTAGAAGTCCTTCAGATGTTTTAATTGTTTAAAATTTAATCTAGTTGTAATAATACTTAATAAAATATTTATTGGAAGACTCTGGGAAACATATTTTGGAACAGGTAGCCTTGAGTGAAGTTCTTTTTCAGGCAACAGCATGATGTTAATGCAAAAAGAATAATGAGTTTAATGGCACTGCGCAAATCAAACCAAATACCTGCAGCAGATTTTAATTTGTCCAGTTATAATTGCTGCCAAGTGAATTGCCATATTATTTTTTCAATTGCTTTTTAAGCTAATGGGCTATATAGCAAATCAACACCCAAAATAAACACATAGGAAGCAATTTATACAGAAGGAAAAATTTGAAATATTTTTAAAGACTGTTTTTTTTTACCTTTCTTTCTTTCTTGTCTGAAATTTAAAACAAAATAATCATGTAGGCATTAGAGCATTTCATCACTATATTCTATCTCCCCACAGAAAATGTTATTTCATACCTTCTTATAGACTGTGCTATAAGAAAAGAAAACCATGTGACCACCTTAGCTTGAAATTTTAGAAATTGTACCCCAATGTATCCGGAATATTTCAGTCAAGTCTGCAACTATTTAGTAGCTAATTCCCCAATGTTCAGACTGAGAATTTCTACAGTTCTAATTATACAAGCTGAGGAATGAATCTAGGATGTTTTTCCGCAGAGTGTATGTTTTGCTACTTAGCTATCAACCTTCCTGCTCTGTAAAATATATATTTTGAGTTACAGTGGCCAAAAAGATGTTTACCAACTGACAGCTGGTAAGAAGTGAATTTATGTAGCACGGCCATAAATTCACTACCTTTGCAGAGGTTAATTAACACTTTCCTAAATGCCTGTAAATCAGCCACATTGTAAACTCTCTCTGTTACCAAACAATCTTCCTTCAGTTTAGAAGCCTTATGTGGTGTTTTCCTGTTGCTTGACATGATGCTAATTATCCCTTTTGGAAGATGATGAAAATTATTCCTCAATCTTCTTTTGTGTGCAATATTATGCACTTGTATCATGTGGGCATCTTGAAAATACATGTTTCATAGAAAATATTTAGTGATATTTAGTCCCAATTTTATAGTCTTTTTTGCTCCAAGTGTTAGTGAGACATCACCTGATTATAATTTGTGACTTTCCCTGCCAGTTTCCCTATTGACTTTGCTTGTTGGAAGACAGTTTGGGAAGATTGCAAATCATGATCCCATGATCCCAGGACATTGCAACCATTATAAATGCAAGCTGGCTGCCAAGTCGCCATGATCATGCCGATATGATCGTGGGGACACTGCAATGATTGTAGGTATGAGGACAGATCAAAAGTCACTTTTAAATGCTTTTTTCAATGGCTGTGAACAATTGCTAAAGGAATGATTGTAAGCTGAGGATAACAAAGATGGTGAAGAACATGAAAGCTAAAATTTATGAACATCAGTTAAAGCAACTGGTATATTGACCCTAAAGAGAAGGCTAAGGTAAAATATAAAAGTGTTCTTCTGCTATTTGAAAGGCTGTCACAGAAAGAAGGTTTACATTTATTCTGCATCATGGCTGGAGGCAAGAGAGAACCAGGGGTGGAAGATTTACAGAAATAGCTCTAAACATGGAAAAAAAATAGTTTTATGACCCTGAAAGTAAGGGCGTAAAGCTCCTAGAGACATGGATGCTGCATCACTGGTGGTTTTCAAGCAAAGGTTGGGCAGGCATTTGTCTGAGACTTCCAAATTTCCTTTCTACCCTATAATTGTATGCAAGTGCCAAATCACAGCTCAAAATAAATCCCTGTTATCACATCAAATCCCTCACCCTCTAATCGTACATGAAATATAATGAAAAATGCATGTTACATGTAATTGATTTAGATGTCAATGCTACGCATACTTACAGCTGGTACCAAAAGCATACAATATCCATTAATATGTAATAGCATCCCATAATATATCCATCAAAGCGTTATTAACATTCCTGTTCTATCATGCTAACTGAATCTAAGCATGGTGTAGAGAAGCAAAGTGGTGGGTGTTCTGCATTTCCAAAGCTCTTTTGATTCATGTCAAGACATGATATATATTTTTATTGGTTGTGCAAAAGGTGCTAACCCATAACAACATTAATAATGAAAAGTTTTCTGAAAGCAAAAACGTGAAGCCAGAAGAAGACTGAACACTGGTAATGGCAAGCAAGAAGAGGGAACTCAATGAGCACTTCTATACCAGTGATTTATGACATCCACCAACCATTATGGTGGCTGAATAAAAGCTGTTTTCATTAGAGATATATTGCTACAGCAATGGCTAGATGATGCTATATATCTCTAGTGAAGAAATGTACATTAACTTTATATTGTTTTTACTCCTGGTTGTGAAAGATCTTTTTGAAATTTCTTCTTCAATAAAACCAATGGATGGATTCAGCATGCCAATTCAAGGATCATAGTTAAAGAATCAACTCCCAAGGCATTAAAACACAAAGTGTTGTGTAGCAGATATCTATAGTTAGGCTTAAGCATTAAAAATTAAAAAAGCAGGAATAATAAGACCCATCAAAGTATAGCAATAGCTTTCATACATTATGCCCATGACATTTAAATTCACTAGGTAATAATCTATGCTTTGATTCAGTCAGAAGAGTATACTAGTAATCAATGTAAATATTCTAAAGGGGTAATGGGGCTTTAGAAGATGTTTTTCTTTCAGCATCCTAGCTGGTCCACTTTATCTCAAGCAATTATGATGGATTTGGGGGACATGCCTGTATACCCAAATAAACTGGGGAAAACTTTTTGCATCCAATCCATCAGGCATTTACCAATCAGCTTGATTTAGAAAGACTCAGAAACTATAAGACTTATAATGCTGGGTTCAACCTAAGAAACTACTAACCTCACTTTCAGTCCCTTGTCAACAAAATAAATAATTTGAAATTGTTACACTTGCTCAAAAGAGAGAGAGCTTCCTAGTCCTCTGTATTGCGTAGGTAGAAGAAAGTGATCCAACCCTTAATTTCACCATAAACAGAGCTTACATTTCATACTTAGCACTTGCAAGAATTATTTCTTAATAGTTTCTGTTAAGTTCGGAAAGAAGGGAGGCCACACCAGAGCTTCAGTCATAACACACGCTTTATTCATGGGAATAAAGGGGGCTGTCGCGCCTGCAGCTAACAGCAGACCTACCAGCGAACAGCAGCTGGCTCAACCTAGCAGCCGGCTTTTATAGCCGACTGTCGAAGGGAGCCAGCCAATGGGGACTAAGAACGCCCCCGTAGGAATTGCGGACCTGATGGAGAACTGGTGTCAGCCCCGAGGACATAACACCCCTCCCCCCCAGATACGAACATGAGTAGTCTTTAAGGTATGAAGGCGGTTTGTGTTGCCGCTCTGATCGTCTTAGTTCGGTTGCAGGAGCGGGTGGCACAGAGTTCGGGACAGCGGGGATTTGGTCCCTTGGAAGCTGTCCAGCCACCCGACCTTGCTCGCCGGTCGCCGGCCGGGTTGTCGAGTCGCTGTGGTCGCCTAGTGCGGTAGGGAAGCTGCTGGGGATGGCTGTTGATTCTGTAGGATGGTCGCGGTCAGCCGACTGCTCCCTCGGTTCGGTTGGTGGAGGCAGGTTATTCTGAATGACCCAGCTAGGTACTGGATGCGGAGCCTGGAATGTTGCTGTGGTCTCTGGGTCGGTGGTGGCAAGTTCATTCTGCCGGCTCCTCAACTGATCCAGGTGCCTCCGCCAAATGCGCCCGTCTTCTAACTGGACGTGGTACGACCTGGGGCCCGTGATGGCCACGATCTTGCCAGGTACCCACAACGGGTCTCCCGCGTAATTTCTAGCGAAGACTTGATCCTGTAAGACAAAACTCCTGACCCTACTGTTAGACCCAATGGGTGTATCTGGGCAATAGTGAGGGTGCAGCCTGTCTAGTATTGTCCTTAAGCGTCTGCCCATCAGAAGCTCTGCCGGTGACTTGTTTGTGACCGTGCACGGGGTCGAGTGTTGGCTTATAAGGAATCTAGAGAGTCTGGAATGCCAGTCATCTTGGGAGAACCTGGCGAGGGCCTCTTTGGTTGTTCTGACTGCTCGTTCGGCCAACCCATTGCTCGAGGGGTGAAAGGGGGCCGTTAGGATGTGCCGGATGCCTAGGTTGGTAACATACCAGCTAAAGTCTGTGGACGTAAATTGAGGACTGTTATCCGACACAATGATGTCTGGGAGACCGTGTGTGACGAACAAACGAGTTAGTGCTTGGGCGATTGCTCGTGTGGTGGTTGATAGTAGGAGTGCCACATTGATCCACTTAGAAAATGAGTCTACTACTATTAGGAATGTTTTGCCATGGAATGGGCCGGCCAGGTCAACATGTAGACGGGACCATGGTGCGTTGGCGCTTTCCCATTTGGTGGGAGGGGTTGCTGGGGGCGCTGGCCGGGATTCTTGACAGGGATGGCAGGAGCTTACCCATTTTGCAATTTCGTCGTCCATGCCTGGCCACCATACATAGCTCCGTGCCAACGCCTTCATTCGTACAATGCCGGGGTGCCCTTCGTGCAATGCCTTCAGGACGGGTCGGCGTAGTGATTCTGGAATGATAACTCTGGTCCCCCACAGCAGACAACCCTGTAAACTGGAAAGTTCCTGCTGGCGGACTTTAAAGGGTGAAAATTCGTTAGAAGGGTTACTGCCCGGCCACCCCCTCCGTACCCAGTCCAGGACCTGGGCGATCAGTTTGTCCTTCCTTGATTGGAAGGCAATGTCTCTCGCAGTGTTTGGAATTCTGAACTCACTGGTGTCAAAGATGGTGTGGACTGGGGCCGGATCCTCCACAGGCGTTGGTAGCGGGCACCGGCTGAGGGCATCTGCATGGCTGAGATTTTTTCCTGGACGGTGCACTAACTTGTATGAATATGCTGCCAGGAATAAAGTCCATCTTGTCATTCGTGGCGACAAGACTTGTGGTGTTTGCTTTTCTCCGGAAAGAAGCCCCAACAACGGTTTGTGGTCTGTAACCAGTTCGAAGTTGTGCCCAAATAGAAATTCATGAAATTTTTTAACAGCTGCTACGGCAGCTAGGGCCTCTTTGTCGATTTGGCTATAGTTGCGTTCTGTCATTGAAAATGTTCTAAAGAAGAACGCAATGGGGGCTTCGGACCCGTTGGGTAGTCTATGACTTAATACGGCCCCAATTCCGAAAGGCGAGGCATCTGCTGCCAAAACTAGCGGTAGGTCCTGGTTGAATTGGATCAGTACAGCGTCTGAAGTGAGGAGTGACTTGACTGCCCTGAAAGCGTATTCCTCTTTGGGTCCCCAGTGCCATGGAACATTTTTATCTAAGAGTCTATGCAGTGGTTCTGCCACTGATGCCTTGTGCGGCAGAAATGATGCATAGAAGTTCAGCAGGCCTAGGAAGGCTTGTAGTTCTGGTTTGACGCCGGTGTGGGCGCTTCGTGAATGGCTTTAACCTTTGATTCTACTGGGTGGATGCCAGAGGCGTCTATTCGGTACCCGAGAAAGTCCACCTGCTTAGTGGCTATGGTGCATTTTTCTTTTTTTAGTTTGAGGCCATGCTGTCTGAATCTGTCCAACACCCCTCTAACTCTGAGGAAAAGCTGTGTTCTGTCCCGGGCAGAAACCAAGATGTCATCAAAGTACGGAACCACGCCAGGGAGGCCCTGTAGGATCCGTTCCATTAACGACTGGAATATGCCCAGGGCGACACTCACACCAAATTGGAGGCGCTTGCATCGGAAGGCCCCTCTGTGGGTAACAATGGTTTGCAATTCGGCCGTTTGGTTGTCTACAGGAAATTGTTGGTAAGCCTGAGACATATCCAATTTGGCGAATATCTTTCCGGGTTCGAATGTGTGCAGTAAATGCTGGATTACTGGCACTGGGTATGCGCTAGTCTGTAAATAGTGATTTATTGTGGTCTTGTAATCCGAACACATCCTAATACTACCGTCTTTTTTGAGGGGTGTGACAATAGGTGTCTCCCACTTAGCAAAATCTGTGGGTTCGATGACCCCTTGTTTTAACAATTTGTCTAGTTCCGCATCCAGTTTGGAACGCAGAGCGAATGGCACTCTCCGCGGTTTCAAACGGATGGGAACTGCCTGGGGGTCCACTGAGAACGAAATAGGTGTGCCCTTGTAGCACCCCAATTCATCGCTGAAAACGTCAGCGTAATCAGAGAATAGTGAGTCGGTGTCAGAGGACGAGACAGCATGAACCCCCGTTAAGTTAAGGCCAAGAGAGGGGAACCAATCCAACCCCAAAAGACTAGGAAGGGCACCATCAACTACCACTAATGGCAGGTGTCCTTTAAAGGTTCTGAATTTGACTAGGAACTTGCCTGTTCCGATTACTGGGATGTTCTTCCCTTGGTAGTCTCGTAAGGATAGGCGACTCTTCTGCAGCTGTTTCCTGGACAGGCTGGGACGTATCTTCTTGAGCGTGCTCCATGAAATAATCGAGAGCGCTGACCCGGTATCGACCTCCATTAGGCAGGGTTTACCTTCTAAATGAATGGAGAGTTTAATTTTATTGGGTGTTAAGAAGGTATGGTTAGCTTGATAGCATGTAAAACAGTTTTCTACTTGCCTGGATGGCCCCGAGGGGGCGTAAGATGGTGGCTTTTGTGGAGCCACGTGCGCTGCCTGGCATACCCTAGCGATGTGTCCTCTTCTGCTGCAGTTGTTGCAGGTGGCACTTTTGAACCTGCACTTTGCTCTGGCATGGGGACCCCCACAGGAGAGGCACAGCGGAGTGTGTCTGGGTACGTTTCCTTCTCTCGGTCTAGCTCCTACCTGTGGCTGCTTGAATGGTCTGCGATGGTGCACTTCAGATTGCTCGCTGGGCTCTTCTTCGTTCACTGCCTCCTCAGAATGTACAGTGACTGGATTACCTTTGGGGGTGCTACCCTGTATTTCAGCCGCTGACTGTGTTGCCAATTCTGCAGCCAGGGCTTCCTCGATGGCTTGTGCTAGGTTGAGGTCCTTCCTTGCCAACAACCGCCTCTGTAGTCTTGCATCCTTGACCCCGCAGACAAGTTGGTCCAGGAGCATGTCATCCAGGTAGCCCTTGAATTCACAGTGCAGGGCTGCGGTTCTGAGGGCTGCCATATATTGATTTATGGTTTCTCCCTCCGCTTGCTTCCTCATGCGAAGGCGAAGCGTCTCGCAATCTGTGACGGTTTTGGCGAATAATGATTGGAGAGGGTCTCCAATAGCTCAGACCATGGGACATTCTTGAGTTCTCTTGGGGCGAACAGTGCTGTTGCCGTGTCGAATACGGTGGCCCCGCAGTAGCTCAGAAAGAAGGACTTCTTTTTGTTGTCTGTAGCATCAGCCAGACCCACAGCATCAATATAATGGTTAAAACGGTTTTTATACGAGTCCCATTTATCTTCGTCTGGTTTGAAAGGCTGGAACGCCGGATTCGCATTCATGACTGGTTCAGCTTTAGGCAGGTAAAGTAAGTCTCACTGGGAAAACAGGCCCTGGAAAGGTAGCAGCTACAGTTCGTAGTGCTGTTAACGAGTGTTCAGCTTCTGAGTTCTCTCTGGGTTGTACAGGTAGCAGCTGCGCTCGCAGTGCAATTCGGTCTAGTGATTCAGCTCGTGGAATCTCTCTGGGTTTTTCTCGCTCTTGCAGCCTTTGGCGGCTGGAACAGACGCTATAACTGACGTCTGTTTGAATTTCGCGCCCTTACAAGGGCGAGGCGGTGATGCTGCAGCTGCGCGCTGACAGCGATTTAAATCTCGCGCCTGATTTTAGCGGTCGTGAGCGTCGCGCTAGGGCTTCGCTACACACAATTCCGGCGAGTTTGCTGTTGGGCGGCTGAGGCTCTCAGTGCCCACTCTCTTGCAGCTATTTGTGATCTTGAGCGGCTGCACGCTCCGCTTCGATTTCCTCTCAAATGGCTGACCGAGCTCTCAACGTCGCGGCTACGGTTCAGCGCTTCAGATTCGTGATTTTCAGCTCTCGTATAGCTGCTGGCTGGCCTGATCCCACCTTCGTCGCCAATGTTAAGTTCGGAAAGAAGGGAGGCCACACCAGAGCTTCAGTCATAACACACGCTTTATTCATGGGAATAAAGGGGGCTGTCGCGTCTGCAGCTAACAGCAGACCTACCAGCGAACAGCAGCTGGCTCAACCTAGCAGCCGGCTTTTATAGCCGACTGTCGAAGGGAGCCAGCCAATAGGGACTAAGAACGCCCCCGTAGGAATTGCGGACCTGATGGAGAACTGGTGTCAGCCCCGAGGACATAACAGTTTCATTGATTTCACTGCAATAAATCTACAGGCCAGAACCTTAGAAGTTTATTTCTGAATTTTTTTGCCTGACTAATGGAAAGAAGACTCACACTACATTTTTGGAGCAACATGGAATAGCTGGAACATACAGAGGCTGTTTATCAATTTATAAATGAATATTCTACTTTTCTGTTTATAAAAATACAAATATAGAATATAATATGAACAACATTAATTCAGTTAAATCAAAATGAAATCTAATTATTAAAATAATTAACTGTTAAACAATTGTTGAAAGAGGTCATGTTTGTACCAATTTCCTAAACATTGAAAGAGAAGTATCCTTATTCCTAGAGAAAGTTATACAAAGAAAAGCATTTTCCCATATATTCAATATTCAATTTTCCAATCAAATATAATGAAAAATGCATGTTACATGTCATTGACTTAGATAAAGAAAAGCACGTTCCCATATATTCAGTATTCAGTTTTCTGATAGCAGGATCCTATCCTTCAGTGGTGGGTTTCAATTTTTTTTTTTACTACCAGTTCTGTGGGCATCGCTTGGCGGGCATGGCAGGGGAAGGATACTGTAAAATCTCCAGTCAGAGGTGGTATTTCCTGGTTCTCTGAACTACTCAAAATTTCCACTACTGGTTCTCCAGAACTGGACAGAACCTGCTGAATACCACCTCTGCTCTCCTTCTATTCTGAATTGATTTGTATGACATCAGAGTCATTTCTGGCTACTAGTGACTATATCAATAGATAGATGCTGATCTGAATAGCCAAGTATATTCCTAGTGAAGAACATGTTCTCATGGAAGCTCTAATACTTTTAGGGCTCTAAAAGTCAACACCATCTTAAATGGTGTCAGGCAGGCATTTCACTACCTGACCACACATTTTGCACATTTTGCTATTTCTGAACTTTTGTAGGCCTAAATAAAGTACATTGCAATAATCTGAATAAGGTATTATTTAGAGATGGATATTTTTCAAACATTCAGAAAGGATTGCAATTTGCGCAAACCTGCTCTTTGTTATGACTGCCAGCTGAAAATTGAATGACAATAGAAGGTTTAGAAACATTTTCAGATCTTTTGCAATCCTATCCACAACTGGCTTCATCTTAACTCCAAGTTCTATTTCAGTGGTCAATATAATTTATATATTCAGTATCTTGAAGAAAAAAGAAGATCAATTCAAACATGGCATTAAGGATACAGTATATTTCCAGCATTGTATTCCCAATAAGAGGCTTGTTACTGCACTCTAGATAAAGTTTTTGAGTAGATCACAGGAACTGACCCATTCAGAGTATAATGCATTAATTCAGTTTTACAAGCTACAAAAGAAAGCAGTGATGATGTTACCTTGTTGAGTAATGAAAAGTCTGCAGGCAACAATGAATTTCCGAGAGCACCAAAGTCTCCATTTCTGTAAGAAAATCAGATCCATGTGGAGCTTAAGGTATATTTGTTTCTAACAGAGAAAAAATAATGCTTCTGGATAGAAGGAGGACAGGACAAACTACAGTAGCCCTCATCCATACTTTACAATGTTTGTTTATTCATATGGTCATCAATATTCTCTCTCTCTCTCTCTCTCTCTCTCTCTCTGTGTGTGTGTGTATATATGTGTGTGTGTATGTGTGTGTGTGTGTGTGTGTGTGTGTTTTCTTAAGTTTTCGCGGGTACTTACATGTATGGTATTCAGCTTTCATCATCAGAAGCCTGATGATAGCAGATGAGATTCTGCCGAAACGTTGCTACAACTTTAACAGAACAACTATAATGACGTGGGAAAATACCCGAACAAAGCCGAATACCATACATGTAAGTACCCGCAAAAACTTAAGAAATATATATATATATATATAATATATATATATATATATATATATATATATATATATATATATATATATACACACATACATGTATATATGTTTTCTTATATTTTCACAGGTATTTATATGTATGGTATTTAGGTTTCTTTGGGTATTTTCCCACGTCTTAATATTTGTGCTTTTATCATAGCGATGTTTTGCCAAAATCTCATCTGCCATCCTCAGGCTTGTGTTTTCGGTTCTTTTTAATCACGTGTGTCAGGCTTGGTAAACAAAAAACAAAAAAAGGCTGCCAAGCCTGACACACGTGATTAAAAAGAACCCAGTACATAAGGCTGAGGATGGCAGATGTGATTCTGCCGAAACATCGCTATAATAAAAGCACAAATATTAAGATGTGGGGAAATACCTGAAGAAACCTAAATACCATATGTATATATGTATATATCAAACTACAAGGAAGCATTGAGCCAACCTTGTCTGATCCCAAGACCTAGCAGATTAGTACTTGGATAGCAGGTTACTTTCTTAGAAGTTTTTTAAAACTCTTGAAAGAAAGTAGTGATAAATCACTTCCGTATATTTGCCATTAAACTGAAAGTGTCAATGGAGCTTCTCAGCCATCCAGGTCATGGGGTCCCAAAGGTGCTTTTTCCAAAGGCAATTAGACTTTGTTTTTCCTTGAAGACATTTTGCTTTTCATCCAAGAAACTTCTTCAATTCATGAAACTGAAGTTTCTTGGTTGAGAAGTGAAACATCTTCAAGGAAAAACAAAGTCCAGTTTTTGTTGTTTTTGAAAAAGCACCTTTGGTCCAACTGTGTATAGTTACCAAAAGTCAAGTTTTTTCTTTGTGCTATGAATTAGGCCATTACTATTTTAATTGATTCAGAACAGTTAAATCAGAAACACTTGTTTTCAGGTTTTGTGGACATTTGAGATACATCTGGAGTTGCAGTTGTACACTAATCACAATTTCCAGCAATTTCTTTCCCTGGAGCATTGCTGCCAAAGTTATTTCCTGAGCTAATAGGTCTTCAATTAGAAAGACAGGGAGAATGTGCCAAAGCAAAATTAGTAAGAATTTCATATTTACTTTACTTAAATAGAAAAATCATGAGCATCATTCTTCCAAGGACAAAAGGTCAGTTAAAAAAGTACTTGATACTGATTATAGGGTTGATTAGAGAACTTGTGTTGATTATGTGAACAGCCTATGATGGTATCCATAAACACTAACTGCAGACTGCATTCATTAATTTTCAGCAAAGGTTATATCTATTATTCAAAAAATAATGAGGATGGTATAAGAACTCATTTTCAGAGAATTGGGTGTGATTAAATATCATGTTTGTTGTTTCAGTTACTATGTTTTTAAAAAGAGAATCTGTGCTTATGGGCTGATATATGATATAAGTTTTCATTAGCATAAATATACTAATTTCAGGGAAGATTGTTGTAAATCAATGGGAATATATGAAGTTCAATTATTGGTCAACCATCACAGTTCTGTTCTGAAATCCCTCTGTCATACAATACCCAAAATTAGAAAAAAGGAAATAAAGCTATAAGTTATACCTTATACTTAAACAAATAATGGGAGAGTTGAAATTGGCTGTTGGTCCTCTTTTTGTATATAGAACCAGTGCCTAGGTGAAATAAGTAGGATCATATTAACAAACATTATCAAATATTATGTATGTTATACTGTCAATACCAGCTTATACTAGTGTTATAAAAAAATGTGGCCTATGGCCACAATACTATAATTTTTATGACCCTCTGAGCATCTGACAATAGTACCAAAAATTTGGCTTTTCTGCATTTTAGGAAGTTTAAGTGACAAAACTGAGAACCTATATTTTAATTTGGTGCCATTTCTTGCCATATCAAGGAAGGAAATAGACAAAAGCTATATTATATAACCTAAAATATATTTAATGTTGTTTTTTAAATGGACAAATTTCTTCTCTATATATCAACTCCTTATTCATAGTTTTAGCTGCATATATGAGTAAAAGAACAGTCGGAGATAAACTCTACTGAATACAAAAGAATTTACATTGTGTTATATTGATTCAGTATTGTATTGGATGTCAATAATTCTGGTTCTAAGTCACAATGAACACAAATAGATAAATTTCCATATAAACATTTGTATTACTGCAAATAGGTGTCATTACTTGGATCAGGTACTGTGATTTCAAGAATCACTGACCACTGAATAGCCACTTTCTGTTTCATATGGTCAATTAAAACTCTATTCCCATTTCTCATTTCCTTTATTACTCTATGAATAACTGTCACAAATTTCCTTTTATTTCATAGCAACTTTAGTACAGTAGTATTTGCCTTGCTTCCAGCAATAAATTCCATGGTGCTGTTGTTGATCTTTTGATGTTTGTTTGTTTGTTGCAAATCTGATGCCATTCAAGTCAAGCTTTTTGTTTTTAGAAGTGATTTTTTTGAAAGGTTATAATTAGAGAAGATAATATCATATGCTTCAACAGATTAAGACGATGTCATCTCTTAACAGAATGCAACAATTGTTATAAAAACATTGAGAAAATTTTCAAAAGGCAAGTCTGGAAGAATTTGACTCAGCAAAGGACAACATTAACGTAAACGTGAGATGTTCAAGGAATCATGGTGTTGTTCAAATAAGGAGTAAATTGAGTGAATGGTGTCTTGCAAAATAAAAGTTAGTGTGCAGCACTAGCATCACAATTTCATCCTAAAAGTCTGACAAGAATATTGATGAAGCCTAGCTCCTGAATGAACAAAAGTCAAATCCATGGTCAGAAATATATACGTGACTCCAACTTCAATGAATTCAAGAGTGATTATTTTGAAGACCTATATTTGCATCTGCTTTGTATATTTTTTTTTTCATTTGAAAAAGTAGGGAACAACATATTGTATTTGCATAATCAATGTAGAATAGAATAACAGAGTTAGAAAGGACTTGGAGGTCTTCTAGTCCAACCCCCCTGTCTAGACAGGAAACCTTACACCACTTCAGACAAATGGTTATCCAACATCTTTTTAAAAACTCCCAGTGTTGGAGCATTTACAACTTTTGGAGACAAGTTGTCCTACTGATTAATTGTTCTAACTGTCAGGAAATTTCTCCTTAGTTCTAAGTTGCTTCTATCCTTGATTAATTTCTATCCATTGCTTCTTGTCCTGTCCTCAAGTGCTTTTTGAGAATAGCTTGACTCCCTCTTCTTTGTGGCAGCCCCTGAGATATTTGTGGCAGCCCCTTCTTTTCATTAGACTAGACATACCCAGTTCCTGCAACTGTTCTTCATATGTTTAGCCTCCAGTTCCCTAATCATCTTTGTTGCTCTTCTCTGCACTCTTTCTAGAGTCTCAACATCTTTTTTACATCATGGTGACCAATGAATATTCATTCATTCATTCCATTTAGATGCTGCTTAATTCCAGATTGATTCTGGACAGCTCACAATACAAGCACTATACAAACAACATACATAATAATAAACAGATGGCATATCTGGCAAATAAATGAGACAAACATCATCCACCCACAAGGCATCAGACAGAATTTCACATGGATGGCTAAAGCAAAATGATCTACTTTGAATTCTATTTCCAAAAAGGCTATAACAGAAAACTAATTTCAGCTATAGAAATTCTCTAAACCATCACTGTTCTTCTCCTAAAAAACTTCCTATCAAAGTAATGCACAAATAGTACATTTTAAGAATAGTCTGTATTATAGAGAAACTGTACTGGACATAGCAAGCAACTGAAGATTTACTGAAACAATCCAGAACAATGCCTTTTCTTTATTTCTAATTCCTTTTACACCAATATTACAATACTACACCAATGATTTTTAAAATAAATTATATTTCAAAGCAACGAAGACATTATTAAACATATTTTACTTATTTTTGTATTTGCATTTCCTTTTAGAGAACAATTCCCATATCTAGGCTTGGAAAAGCCAGTTAAATTTTAGGAATAAATTAAAATACAGTAGTATTCTTGTTCATTCAAATAATTTTTGCAGCAAGAAAAAAATTAATATTAGCAAATTTACTTCAGGGAATGGGAAACCTGCCTAAAGTAAATCCAAAATGAAGATGGAAATATCAGTCATATTGATCACTAACACAGGAGAAACTTTCAGACCAGAAAAAGCATTTTTCTAAACAGCATTTTCAGGAAAGCAAATCGGCAATAAGGACACTAAATTAATGTCATTATATTGCAGAATAAAAATTACTCTTGCATTCACTACTCCTTGGCTAGCTTGCTAGTAGTGATTTGGTCAGTTTCAACTTATAGTGACTGCATGAATAAATAACTTCTAGTTCTTCCAAAAATATTCCAGGAATTTCAGTTGTCAGACATCTCACAGAGTTTGTTTCAATTCCTTGAGCCTTCATCAGTGTATGCATCTCAATACTGTCCAACTATTTACAAACTCTGCACTACTATTACTATTAATCTTCTCATTACTCCTTATCACCCATCCCTCCCAGTTGTGACTGTATGACTGTAACTTTGTTGCTTGTATCCCTATAATCTATATTGACTGTTTCCTAGCATGATTTGATTTTATTGTACCCTATGACTATTATTAAGAGCATATGCACCAAAGACAAATTCCTTCTGTGTCTAATCACATTTGCCCAATAAAGAATTCTATTCGATTCTATTCTATCTAGATTAATGCTTATTTTGTTGTCTGACTTTAATCATGGTTACAGCTATTTAGCCTGGATTCATGTACTTCCTTGATGAGTAGATATGGTACTTCACTGCAGATATGGTACTTTACTGCAGATAAGATCCAGCAGAAAATAAAAATCATGGCATTTACATTTACACACATGCATAGTACAAGTACGTATCTTCTCCAGAATTTAAACTCATTCTTCATGTGATCTCAAATTTGGTCTTGAGATTCAGGGCCATGCGCTCAATATTTACATCACTTTCTGTACGTACTGTCTAACCTGGCAACAGGTTTCCTGCTTTAGCCCTTACATACTCATCCACTTTATCAATTGTGTATTTTTATTATCTATTGTATTGTATTGTATTTGTTATAGCCATTTGGGTGACTACGATAAATTTATTGAAATAAAATAAAATATAATTGCTTTCTGGTCTCAGCATGGCTTCTTCCTCCTGCTGTAACTCAATATTAAGATTTTTCAACTGTCTGTCACAAATGAATAGGTTTCAACTCTTCTGATAAGTATATTTCCCCTCCCCTAATATCTATAACTTATCCATTATAGGTTACATGAAGCAACACCAAGTTTGTAAATTTAAAAGTGTTATCTTGACTGTTGAAGTTGTTCTATTTTCCCCAGCCTTCTTTGATCTCAATTCTTAGGAATGGCTATTGCTATGGAAGGTGAAAACAAACAGATTTCATTTCAGATATAAAATAGGTCATTGAAGAAGGCAATTAACTGTTGTCAGAGGACATAAGCCACAGTGGCGCAGTGATTAAAGTGCAGTACTGCAGGTTACTTCTGCTGACTGCCGGTTGCCTGCACTATGGCAGATCGAATCTCACCAGGCTCAAGGTTAACTCAGCCTTACACCCTTCTGAGGTTGGTAAAATGAGGACCCAGATTGTTGGGCGCAATAGGATGACATTGTAAACCACTTAGAGAAGGTTGTATAGCACCGTAAAGAGGTATATAAGTCTAAGTGCTATTGCTATTGCTATCTCAGGAATTCTACTGTAAAGTTAACTATGTAAAGTTAATATGATCACCTCTTGTGCATTTAATCTTTTTCATCGTCTGTCAAATTAAAGCTAACAATATGGTCTCAATTTTTGGAGAACTTAATCCAAAGCTTTCAGGTGAGTATATAACCTTGAGAACCTTGGGTAATTTATCCTTAAGTTGTGAGCATAAATTTCCATCTTTCTTTTCATGACTGCTCAAAATAGCAGATCATAGAAAGAAAGAAAGAAACTATTATAAATATATAGGGTAGAACAGGAGGACAATTATAAACTCTCTGGTACTCAGGATTTGCCTTATACACAATAAAACAGTGTTTCTCAACTTTGGCTATGTGGACTTTGATTCCCAGAATTGCCCAGCTTACTGTGCTGACTGGAGAATTCTGGGAGTTGAAGTCCACACATCTTTAATCTGCACAGGTTAAGAAACACTGCAGGAATTGGTCAATCCTAACTCAATGTTTTCTCAAACTTGGCAACTTTAATATAGGCGAACTTCATCTACTAGATGTTAAAGTCCACACATATTAATGTTGCCAAGCTTGAGAAACAATGGGATGGCTCAACCTAGCTACATTGAGAAACATTTCATTTTCATAACTCTCATCCACACTAGTATATGCCAGGATCACAGTGGGGATTTTTGCATGAAAAACATATGCTTTACTATTGAGCTATGTTGTTAACCTAGAATGAAGTTAGGAATAGGTAAAACAAACCAATGCAAAATTTTTATTGAGGCTCAATCAATCATCATGAGATGGGGCTACATAAAAGATGTAAAATAAATAAATAAAATTTCTATTTGTAGAAGCAATTCTCCTTTTTATATGTTGAATATTTGTTGACAGATTTGGTGAACTTTGAAATATACTGGTAGCTTCATGAATAAAATGAGATTGCATTAGCAATTAATATCATATAATTTACTTAGTTTCAATATCCAATTTGATTTAAAGGGCATATAGAAAGGAGGAAAAAGTGTGCACTTTCTATCATTGCTCATTACTGAATACTTCAGGCCTATATTGAGATCATTAGGTGTTTTTTTATTAAATATTAAATTTAATTCATATAATATTAATAAATAAAATCAAATGTTGGATTTGAGAAGCAGGTCTTTTGGATGAAAATCCAATCTCTCTTTAGCAATCTCTGTCTCTCTCCTTTTCTCTCTTAGTATGCTTTGGAGGATGACAAATGGAAGATGATAAAATGATGAAGTTCAGGTCAAAGGAAATTCATTAACTACTCATTCTCAGACTGATACATGAATGAATACATATGGTTGACATTTAAATGTAAGAACCTGACACATTCTTTTTCTTCCTCATTTTCACAGTACATGTTACCTGAAGTCATTATTTTGAAGAAGGAAATAAGGAGAAATGACAAAAGTGGGGATGCAGCAGTCTAGGTCACATATGAAATTTTAAATTTAAGAAAACTTTGACACTACAGATACGTCCAGCATCAAGGGAAGGTATGCACCACTTCATAAATCAGCTTTGTGGATCAAATCATCAAATTAAATTTGTAGGAATTGTTTAATTTAATTTATTTTCAGTTAAACCAGAAAATTTAATCAAATCCTGCTACAGAGTTGATTTGAATTATTGGACTGATTTACATAGTCATGTAAAGTTTTGAATTGGAAAGTCAGTTATCGTGCAAGTAAAATTATCCCTGCTGATAATTTTCATTATGTTTAACATAGGCCAGGAAAAGTGTGGCAAAATTATTTTTCTCTATAACAAATGTGGAAGTAAAAATTGCAAACAGTATGCTCTGCGGAAATATAGCAGGTATCCAGTATTTTCCCATGGCTAATTAACACAGAGATGTACAAAGATGATATTAATCCTACTATGTCCACATTTTTCTTTCATTTGGGGGGTGGGGGTAGTGATAGAGAAGCGTTAATAAATTGAATAAACCTAACTCATTTGGTTCATTTATAGTTCTATATAACACAAATACAGAGAAAACACAAGTTCAATTACAATTTGCAAGGCACATTCCCCAATACTAGGAAATGTATTAATAGTGGATAAAGTATTTAAAAACGTATATTTATGACACAAACGGATGGGAGTAATAAGATGCGTTTTCCTAGTAATGAATAAAAAGTCTGCAACAACTGAGACAAACTGCTTCCTTTTCACTTGTTACATAAACTTAATTCAAGTTTGATTTAGATATATGTCACAAAGTCTATAAAAATAGCATAAATGCTAATGGAACATATAATGCTATGAATCAAATCAGCCTTAACATTAATCAAGCTTAGAATTTGCTAAGAGACCTCTTAAACTGATCTGGTTTAGGATGCAGAAAAAAAAATCCAAAGTTTCAGTATTATGCCAAGATATGTTTCTGACCTTCCCTGGCTTGCCTGAAATCCTATCATGAATTAATTTGCAATCTGTGAGGGAGATGAGCAGAACAGAATAACAAAACAATAGAGTTTTATTTATTTTATTTGGTTTGTCAATTGCTTACAAGATAATAGGTATAAGTAAAAACATAATTATGAATACATGGGTACATATAAGAAAAATAAAAGAAACAGTAGGACAGGGATGGTAGGCACGTTGGTGCGCTTATGCATGCCCCTTACAGACCTCTTAGGAAAAGGGTGAGGTCAATAGTAGACAGTCTAAGGTTAAAGTTTTTGGGGTTTGGGGAAGAAACCACAGAGTCAGGTAGAGTATTCTAGACATTGACTACTCTGTTGCTGAAGTCCTATTTCCTGCAATGAAGTTTGGTACGATTTACTTTGAGTTTGTATCTATTGTTTGCTTTTGTATTGTTATGGTTGAAGCTGAAGTATTCATTAACAGGTAGGACATTGCAATGTATAATTTTATATACTATACTATGATCGGACCAAAGGTGGCGTAGTTCTAGGTTGTCTAGGTCTAGAATTTCAAGTCTGGTGGCATAAGGTATTCTACAACGAGTAAAGGAGTGGAGAACTCTTTTTGTGAAATATTTATGGACTTTCTCAACTATGTTAATATCAGATACGTAATGAGGGTTCCAGACTGATGAGCTGTATTCGAATATTGGTCTAGCAAATGTTTTGTATGCTCTGGTTAGTAGTGTAATATTACCAGAGAAATGGTTACATAAGATTAGGTTAACAACACTTAATGCCTTTTTGGCTATGTAGTTACAGTGGGCTCTAGCACTTAGATAATTAGAGATGAGTACTCCAAGATCCTTGACAGAGTTTGGATCATCAACAAGGTCTTGACTATTCAGCTTGTATTTTATTTTCTGATTTTTTTTTGCCAATATGTAAGACAGAGCATTTATTTGTTGAGATTTGTAGTTGCCATTTGTTTGACCATTCTGATACATCGTTGAGGTCTTTTTGAAGGGTAGCAGTGGTGTCGGTGGTGTTGAATAGCTTTACATCGTCAGCAAAGAGAACACAGTTGCTCTTAATATGATCACAGAGGTCATTTATGTAGAGTATCAAAAGAGTTGGTCCTAGAACACTGCCTTGAGGGACACCATTGTTGACAGGTACAGAATTTGATAGGATGCTCCCAATTTTGACCATTTGTTGTCTGTTTCACAGGAATGCTTCTATCCAGTTATGCAGATGTCCAGAGATACCATAAGATTTTAGTTTTAGGAGTAGTTTGTCATGTACCACTAAATCAAAGGCTTTACAGAGGTCTATGTAGATTGCATCTATTGCTTTGCCTTGATCGAGTTGTGTAGTCCATGTGTTTTTGTAGTGTAAGAGTTGCAGATTGCAGGATAGCTTTTTTCTGAAACCAAATTGTTTATTAGAGAGTAGGTTGTTTGTCTCCAAGTGGAAGATAATGGATTGGTTAATAATTGATTCCATGACTTTACAGGTGACGCAGCATAAAGAGATTGATCTGTAATTTTCAATTAGGCTGGGGTCTACCTTTTTGAAGATAGGGATGACCGTGGCTTGTGACCATAGTTTTAGCAAGGAGCTGGTCCTGAAAGATTTTTCAAAGGTTATGCTTAGAGGTTCTGCTAGCAGTGGATAGCTTTTTTAAGAAGTAGGCACATATTCCATCCAGTCCAATAGATAGAGATGGTTTTAGATTGCATAGTGCTTTTTCAACATTGTCTTCTGTAAAATCGATATGTATTAGATTATTGTAGTTGTCTGTGGTTCGACTAGGAAATACTGGGCATGATCCATTGCTGTTTACAAATACTGAGCCAAAGAATGTGTTAAAGAGGTTGGCTTTAATAGTGTCATCATTGCAGTTTTTACCATTAGGTCCTTTCAGGGGTGGGATGGACCTTGAGTCTTTTAGTTTGTTGTTTACAAAATTGTAGAAAGTGCGGGTGGAATTGGTGCATAGAAGGTTTTCCTCTTGTTTAATGTGATAATTGGTGCATTCAGTCTTTATCTGGTGGCATAAATTTTTGTCTCAGCTTTTGAAATTGTCAACATGACCAGATTTGTTTTTCTGCCAAAATGATCTCTTTTTGGATTGAAGTTTCCTTATTGTTATCTGTTTTTTTTCTGGTTTGGGGAGTTGTTATTGGTACATATAGTTTCATGACTCTTTCAACTTCAAGTAAAAATATGTTGTAATGGTCTTCTACAGTATTGCATCCAGTGAATAGAAATTGCCAATTAAGGGATGAGAGATCATTGTCTATAAGAGCATAGTTGCCTTTTTTGAAGTTATAATTGGGGATTACATCATTGTGATGATTTTTGTGTGGGCGTATGTTGAGACAAAAGTCAATCATGCTGTGGTCACTGTTGGAAGGGTTCTTTAATTTGTATTCCATAAATTGAATTCAAACTATTGCAGAAGATGAGATCGAGGCAGTTGTTAAGTCTAGTATTATTGGTTACTAGTTGTTCCAGTCTCAGGTTTGTTACAGCATTATAGAAGGTTGCATGAATGGGTTCAGTTTTACATTCATTTAGGGTCCAGTTAATGTGAGGTAGATTGAAGTTACCAAGAAAGATACAAGTGTGTGGGCAGGATGTTGCCCATGATAGTAGTGAATTTAGCTTGTTTACATGTTCGATGTCATAATCAGGGGCTTTGCAACATAGTAAGAAATGAAATGTGATATTTAAGGAAAGTGCACAGACAATGATCTCAGGAAGAGCAAGCTCCTGGGTAACTTGGATGTTTTTTAGATGTAGGGACTCTTTATAGAAAATAGCAACACCACCTCCTCTATGGATTTCACGATCTGATCGGTAAACATGATAGTCTCTTACTATGGTAATGGAGTCAGGGAGCATTGAGCCATGTTTCATTGACAAATATGATGTCAAATTTAGCCATATTTAGTAAGAGGAGAAATTCAGGTATTTTATTCATAAGGCTTCTTGCATTGAGTAGCTTGCATTTAAGGCCAGCTGAAGTTGGAATTGAGGTAGTTAGGGGTGTGTATGCCTAGTTTTGAGTGATGGTGGGTGTGGTGGTCTGGCACTTGAAATGAGATGCAGGGAAACGTCTGAGCAAATGCCAGCCCCGAGTAAACTCAGGTAGCAGTATTTATTTAAGAAAGAAATCAAAAGTACAGAATCAATAACAAATGACCTCAACCGAATGAGAATATGCAGCTGTGGAAAGTCCCATGAGAATATACAGGCACGAAAGGTCCCATGGGAAAGTCTCGGCTGTGTACCATGAACTTTCACCTATATTCCTGGTCCCTCTAAGCTTTGCAGATCAAAACAGGACGAAACATCCATTGCAAAGGCAATACTGCCCCCACCAGGAGCGTTTGCAGATCCCTAGATCTATGCGAAATAGCTATACAAAGGACTTACAGAAAATGTATTACCACAGGTGGGTTGGATGAAGTAGAGTTGGATGTCAAGTTGTGGGTTGTATGACTTACTTTTGATACAATCAGCATGGTAGTCAATGTAGATATCCCTCTCTCCATTGTGTAGATGTCTTTTGAGTTCATTGCAGAGTTCACGGGACCAAACACTTTGCAGTATGGATAAGTCTGGTCTTGACTGAAATTTTTTGTGGTTGGGATTGGTTTTTGCAGTGGCGTTTATTGAATGAATGAATATGTGTTTGCTGGAATCTTGGAGGTCTAGTCTAACCTCTTGCTCAAACAGAAGACCCTATACATTTCCAGACTTTAGATTTTATCCTTTCTAAAACATTAGTTATGCATGGACCTTAGCCTGGCATCTTCCTTTCTTTCCTTTCAGCTTGGTTATCAGTTGCATCATCAACCACTCAGCTTGATCCTTAACAAAAGGAAGGCATAATTGTTCTCAAGATCAGTACCACCATCAGAAATCATATTGAAAAGCTAGTTCTTCACTCATGCTACCTCTGGGCTTCTGATGGCTTCTGATATTTCTCTCAGCTTTTCAACCAATCAGCTTTTCAACCAGTAAGAGAAAATTTCTGGATAAGAAAATTTAGTGGGTTTGTACCTGTCTTTTAATATACAGGTGTTGCATTTATTTTTTGTTTTTCTGACCAGGTAATCAATAAAAGCTATTTGGAAAATCATGACCAGTCTGTTGTGCCTATCTGCAAGATGGGTGACATAAACCAAATCTTAAAAAGAAAACATTTATTTAGGAGAGGAAGGATGAAGAGCAGCAAAGATACTTGTCACAGTAACAGCAAAAGCACACAGAACATATCTGTTGAATCCTAGTGCACTGCATATTAAAAACATTACGCATTCTCATTTGCACATATTCAGCACAGAGAAGCCTAAATTCATATTTCTTAGATTCCTCTATTGCTGTTCAAGTATGAGTTTATACTTAGTTTCTCCCTTTCTGACAAAATATATTATAAATGCCATAATATTACACTGAAGCTATAAACATTCCATTTGCATTCTTTCTCCCTGCCTAATATCATATTGTGCACTTTATAATGGAAACTGATTACAATGAAATCTAAGCCAGCTGTGTTTTATATTTTGCAGTTTTCCTTCCTTCCCACACACTCTCCTACTCATCTGTGATCATCTGTCTTTGATGCCTAAAGAATGACAGATGTTTCCTTCAGTAAAAATCACCTGATGAATACTGTATTACTTACACAAAGACTAGGTAGCAACTAAAATCACTGTTTACATCCATACACAATAGATTACCTTCATCTGCAACTGTTGTCTACAGGCTACTTATTAACTTAGATTGTGACAGCTAACGCAGCAATTGTTTTCTTATTGTTCTCAGTTGGCTATAAGGAGTAAAATAGGTGTGATGATAAAAAATTAATGCATCCATTTCAGTCCTTAAGCAAATGGAAAAGTGGCTGAAACTTGTCCCTCTCCCTGGTGACATTACTGTTTCATACATCAAGACTCTCAGTAGCCTTTGGAGACAATAAACAAACTGCTTGAAAATTCAAATTGCATCTTCCAATTGCAGTTGTTCATCTTTCCTATGCATATTTACTTGGGTGCAAACTCCATTTAGAGGTTTTGGAAACTTTGTAAAATGCAGTTCTCTCAGTATCTCAAATTCCCACATTAAATTCATTTTCTTCCATTGATATGGAAGTGTGTTGATCATTATTAAAGTAGCATTCCCAGAGTTGCTATGAACCTAAAGGAGTGTTCTGACCCAAGCCTCGTTCAAATCAAACAAACACAAAACAGAGATAAAAGCAAAACCTTTTTAATGCGTCTCTGTGAATTCCATTCATTCGCAGTAAAGTGTTATTAAAACTAATCATTCCAGATAAGAGCAAGCCCTGTCAAGATTGTGCAAGGCTGCCAAGAATACAAAATAAATTGCCAGGAAATATTCAAAGCCAAAAGTCTCCAAAAACAAACCAGAATAGACTGAACTTCCATGATAACTTGAAGTGCAAGAACTTCTTTGCTTCCTGCAAAGAATCCCACCTCTGAGGGCTGGCTTTTATCCCTTAAGGGAGGGCCATAACCTTGCAGCCTTACTCCTGAGTTGCCCATGCTTCTGCAGCTGCTCTTTCTTCCGAGCAGCGCTGCATGCATGCACACTGGGCACAGGCTCCTCAGGCTCCTCTGCATCACTGCTGCCAGACTCCACAAGCTCCGAAAGCAGCCTCCCACTCTCTGATAGTCCTGGTCCCATCCCTGCATCACACACAGACCCCTCATCTGAGCCTTCGCTCTCTGAGACCTCAGCCGTCCGCACCTGCTGCCAGCGAACCACAACAAGGAGGCTTATAAATTTGATGGATAAATAAATAGGCTTCCCATCAGAGGAGAACATTATTGGGATGAATAAAACACAATGCAATATTCCAGAATCCAAAAAGACTATCCCTACAACTTATGTAACAGATAGTCATGCAATGTCATTAAAATATGCCCAGCTATACAATACATTGGAATGGAATCATCACCATCCATCAAAAGGCTAATTCGCCCATCCATCAAAAATAAATGTTAGAAAACCAAAAGACTAATAAAACCTCCTGGCATCCCTGCAGCTCACAAACCATCAAAATCCCATTGCTGTGGTTAAGAACAGATACTTATGTAAAAGATATCAGCTTGAAATACAGAGAGTACCCAAGCTGATAATATAAATAATTATTATGGATAACTTAACAATAATTGTTTTTGCACCACTGTAATCTGCATTAATGCTGTCATCATCTACTTATTTTCCTACATTGGTTTCCTACATAAAAAGCCTACATTGTCAAGAGTCCAATGAAAATGCAGACTTTCATAAATTGTTACAAGAAGGGAAGCTATTCAGAGGCAGTATGGAAGTTATTCATTTCCCTATTTTATTGCTGGAGACTTTGCATGTTTGTCATTTCTGTGTTAGGGTCTTCAATATATAGTTTTCTTCCAACAGTTTCAGGGAAATCAAATATTTCCCCTCCATCAGCATCCCAACATTCTAGTATTGCAAAACTAGTTGAAAACTCATGCCACAAATTATTAGCTTCTGCCAATCTCAAAAGACCAAGAACTTGAGATGTAACCATACGAGCCAAATTGTGCTCACCTCTTTTCTTCTAGGCTATTGGAGAAAGAAGACTTTCATCCATTCTTTGCTACTACCAGCTTTGATGCAATAAAAATACTGCTGTGTTGTTTTTCTTTTCTTTCAGCAACCAGCCTGGGTGGATCCAAATGTTAAATGTTAAATTTACTTGACCAGGTTTTTTTCTCTTTTTTTGCACACTACTGTTTTTTTTCTTTTGTTGTTGTTGTTAGGGCTGAATGTATGCCTTTGTTTTGTTTCATTCTGTTTGTTTTATTGCTTTCTATTTTATTTTCTATGATAAAACAATATTGTTTGCTTTAAAATGCTTTGACTATCTGTCACACCCCACAAAAAGTAAACAAAATAAATCTCTGGCACTAACATCTATGTTTTCAGTACATGTATTTGTGTCATCTGTCCTGTAGCTTGTAACATAATATGAAAGGTTGCTGTGATGGAAATTTATTCAAGGATAAGTTAACAAGAAAAGTAGAAATTGAAACATTTAAATTGTCCCAAGGATTCACTTCTACTTTTTTTAGCACCATATCTTGGTTTCATTTAGAAGTCCTGTATGTTTTGAAGGAAAAATGTTAGCATGCTGGCAATTGTGCATTTAGATGTTTTTCCTAAAAACACCAACCATGGTTAGATTCTGCTACAGTAGCTGGGTTGGGGAAGGGAAGAAAATGAGCTCTAAACAATATATGTATAAAAAGAAACATGTCCTAAAAGTTGGATATTGATACCTATGGAGTGAAAAAAATAATGGCAACTTTGATCCAAAGGCAGGATACAAGAGCTTCTGCAGATGAGAAAATGAATTACAAAAACAACTACCAAGCTGCTGCAATTCAAAGGATAATCTAAATGCTAGACTTTTTGTGTTCTCTGCACAAATAAAAAAAATACGCTAGACAACATGTGATTCAGAGCACTGTTTTCAAAGCAGCACAACTTTATCATTTTACAAGACTTGTGTGGCTGCTTTAGAAGATGCTCCCAGCAGTCATTGCCAATGAAAGAAAATGAGATTCATGCTCACATAGAGGCAACTTCCAAAGCTCTTCTGCAAGACCACATTAAAAAGAGCTGTTTTCAAAAGCTTTTGCATGGCCTGATTTTCTAACAAAACTGCAGCAGAGAAAGAAATAAGTTGATTCATCTCTCCCAAACTATATGAGACCACAAAAAAAAGCAGAAATGATCCTGATGCAAATCAGCAGTGCCCCAAGATTGCAGAGGACATGATGTAGTCATCATCAGGTTGAACAGAGCTTTATTTCTTTATGTGATGTGGGAAAGGAGACTGATATCATTGCTAAAAGATTCAAACCTTTTGAGGTCATTCATTTAGAGACTTCCGTCCATCTTATTCTCACAAATTAACTTATTTGTATCTTTTCTACAATCGGGTATAAATTTCAGAGTTTGAAATATAGTTCTATAAAGCATTAAAAATATGGAATTGGCAGATGAGTTCCTATGTCAACAAAGAGCTTTTTTATGGGTTTTATTCTAAAGAGCAGCTGGCTCTTCACTGAAGACTTTATGGTGGTGAAAGTAGTTTTGAACTGAGAATGAGGCATTGAGTTTAGTCATTTGCCAGAATGAAAAGGCTGATGACAATTTTGTTTCTTTATGTTGCAGCAAAATTTAGTCCAGCTGTATCACTATCATATGGTAGCCTAATCTTTTTTTGTACCATCACATGATCATTCAAAATGGCCATTGAATGGAAAAAAAGTGTCTTTCCTATAGATGATGTCCATGTGAGCAATGGTGCTGTCTAAAACCTCAAAGAGTCATCATCAATCAACCTACATAACACTTGCTGATGGCAAGTGGACTAAGGCAATCATAGAATAGATTTCACTTGACAAAAAGTGTCCACAAAAGAGAGCAACAATATTAGCGAGTATTGTGGACCTGACTACCAAAGTAAAGCACAAGACCGTATTGGGTTTTTTTTTTAAATAAAATTTTATTTCAGTTTTCCACATATTAAAAACATCTTTTTTTTAGTAAACAGCATGATTCCAGGTAATCACATTTCCATACCAACATGATTATAATTTCATACTTATCTTTCACATTCATATCTTATCATTACTTTACATATTTTGTATTATTTTTATCAGATACGTTCCTCCAGCTTATTTTATATATATTTTTCAATTCATTACTTAACCTATTTTCTTGAACTTTAAATAACTCTCATATCTTTCTACTCATTCTACTTTATACTTTTATCTGTCAAGTTTGCAATTTCATCACATATTCTTATTTCATTGGTCCAAAAATTCCATCTCAATTCAAACATTTCAAAAAGTTTTCCCCACAATTACCAATTAGAGTGTGCCACTCTTATAGCTTATATATCATTTAATTAATCCCCCTTTAAATTCCAATAATTATTTTACTAATCTTCTAACAACTATATAACAATCTTTTTGGGCTCCTGTGCCAAAAAATGTGTGCACATTGACACTTGTGTGCTTGTGTGCCAGCACTCAGAAGGCAATGAACACTCCCAAATCCCCTGTGCATGTGCATGCAATCCCCCCAATACGCCCTGCCCCCCCTTACCTACACTGTGCCACACAGTTGATTTTCAGCTGGTTTGAGGCCTTTTTTGGCCTCCCAGAAGCTTGATCCAAAGGCAAGCTTCTGGGAGGGAAGGCTCAAACCAGCTCAACAATGCTGTGGGTATAGCTGCCAGTTAGTGCCTGCAGCTCATGTCCGGCCAAATGGCCTTTCACCTGTGCTATAGGTTCGCTATCACAGATATAACATATATACCTTTTAATTCAGATTCCGCAAGTTTTCCCTTTAATTACATAAAAAATAATTATGATTTCAAAAAGAAAAATTAATCTATTCAATTCATCATAAAGACTGATATTATTCTCTTTACAACAATCCTCATATTTCATTTCAGTTGTAGTCTATAAATTCACTAAATGTAGTTAATAAACTTATTATAATTTTTCTTTTTTCACATCCCTTCCATTTAACTTTGTATGTTGTTTAATAAAAAAAAGACAAACATTCTAATAACAAAACAATATCAGTTCCAGTTTTTCATTTTAATAATCTATATTTCCACTCTTTTCTAATTAATTTGTTACTTCTAATGCATTTATATTATTACCTCCTTAACTTTCAGAGTCCCCTTTCTTAATTCTTAATTAACCATTATCTCTATGTCTTTTTAACAAACAATTTCCTTTCATTTTTATTTGATTTCCATATTTCTTTGTTTCCTGGTCCTGTTTCTTATTGTCTCTTTTCCCCTTCATTCTTTCCCTTCTTTTCTTTTACCCTGATTTTTGTCCCCCTCCCTCTTTAAAACTTCCTTCTGGATTTCTCTTTTGTGCTTTTTTCCTTTTACTTTGATGGTTTTCAAAATTACCTCCCCAAACCTTCAATTTTTAATTCCCATTTCCCCCCTGTTTGCTTTAATTTTTGTTGTTCCAAATGTTCATTAAAGATGGCCTCTTCTTCAATCAGTTCCTCTTCTTCTGGCACTCCTTGTTGTTCTTCATGCTCTAAAATTGCCATTTCTAAAAGTTGTAAGGCAGAGCAAAGCAATTTATCTTCTTCTTGCAGCTTTTCTTTCATGTTTTTTTAAGTTCCATTTTTATTTTCAAGAACATTTCTGCCATTTTTAATCCACTTCTGTCTAGTAACTTAATTCAACCAGTGTCTATGGAATTTATTTTCAACTATCAGCTTTTATGAATTCCTCTTTAGGTTTATCAGATTCATGCAATAGTTCAGTGTCCATAGATTAAAGTTTATATCCTGGTTAGCTCTTTCTTTTCATGGTGGCCATGTTTGACCACTGCTACAGCCATCTTCGGAGCAGAGTAAAATGCCAAGCCAGGGAGAGAAGATGCGGTTCCCCTTGACCCAGCTGGCGGTCTCCCTTTCTTCACTACCCCAACAGGGTAGTTCTGGCCCCAGATGCAGATGATCAGGGCCCTCCGATGGAAGAGCAATGGATCGAAACTGCGGACAATCATGGTCTCTGGTCCATCTTTGAGGAAGTCCAACCAGACGTTCCAAGAACGTATTGATTTTGTAGCCCTCATCCTGCAGTGGGTAGACAATGGCAAAAATGATGGTGATGAAATTGATTAGAAACTTAAATGTACACATTTCAACTCAACTGTAATGAAATATGTAATGGATCCTGAGATAATGAAGGAAGAGACAGTTCAAGCCAAAGGAGGAAAAGAGTGTGATAAAGAGAGCAACTTCTCACAAATGAAGGCAAATATACATGACCTCTACAATAACATCTCCTTTACTACACTACATATATGTATGTTGAATGCAAGCATTGCTTTGCATTAACCTTTCCAGAAATTACACACTCTTTCTATAAATTCAAGTGTTTCCTCTTTCCTGACTTGAACCAGCCTCACAGAGCTTGTCATCAACTAAAGCTTCTTCGAGTTCATAGATGCATTTCCACAATTCTTTAGATTCTGTTCAGTGACTCATTAGCATATATATAAACAAAGGGCTATCAATATATCTGATCCCTCCTGTCCACATCCTTCTGGTCTTAGAGGACAACATTTCAGCTCTGAATACCCTCTGGTGATGCCTTTTCTCCCAAAGCTGTTTGTTATTCACTAGCATTCCATAACTGCCTCTTCTGATTTACTGATTGTCTTGCAGCCATTTAGGTTTACAAAGGAACAGGCTATTGTTTTGATAAATGGTACAGTTTAGGAGCAATAAAGAAAGCTATGATAGGAGAAGCTGCAGATCTACTTTTTCTTCTTTCATTTTCAGTTTTTCCTGTAGGCCATTGCTTGAAACATTAGGAGAGGTGGATAGGTATGGCAAACTCTCAGCAAGCATTCACAAAAGGAGATGCTGTGACTTTCTTCATTTGAAGAACTCCATTCTCTGATTTTGCTGGAGGGGGAGGATTATAATGTGGCGCTTTGCACACCAATTGATGCAATTATAACTTTGTCTTTATTTCTCCTAAGCCTACATGCTTTAATAAAAGAAGTCTCCCGAGAGCTTCCATTATATTTTTTGAGAGTTTCTTCACTCAGAATAGTGGAAAAATGTAGCACTGATATTCAATAGCTGTGATTTGAATAGGCTTCAGTATCACCAGAATATTTTGAGGTTTACATACAATCATACAATTTATCCCTACTTTAGAAATTCATATAAAAATATCACCCACCAATTCCAGTTCACCTTCAGAAAAGTGTTCAGAGAACTGTTTCATCCTCCTCTGAATTGACACTGGGAGAGAGATATGGAGAAGCATCTGGGGGAGTCATCAGATGGTCAACCATAGAAAAATATAATTTAAAAAATGATTCTTGATCAAATGAAAGTAAATCAAGTCCTGAATAATGATTATCAAGATATAGATGGGAATTAGCAGTATAGGGATACAGTAGTACTGTTCTGCTTGTATCTTCTAATAATTCTGATTCAGACCCATATTGATATTGAAAGTCATTTATATCTAAGTTTATTTGGCCTACCTTCCATGAATGTGACTAAACCATTTCAATGTTGTCCAACTGGCTGGCATTTGGCAGTAGCAAACACTATTGTTTTACTATGCATACCATAGACAAGCACTTTCCTTAGTCTAAAATACTGGAATATATTTCAATGAAAGAGTTCTTCTAACTCTGCTGCCCTTTTCTATAGTTCCTCTAACTCTGTATCATAAATCAAACATCTAAGAATGAATATGAATTAATATTTCAGGACTGTGTGCGTGCATGCATAAAATCAATGGTCCATCTCCTTTAAGAAGGAGTTAGGTTTCTTATATTTGTTTTTCTGTTTTATTTAATGAATATTTCTAAATGAAGATAAATAGCAAACTATTTCCTTGGTGGACTACTTCTACCAGAACTTTGACAATGCAAATTAAAAAAAAACCAAAACAAAAGAAATTCAAACTACATTTTTAATAACTGATATTAAAATAAGATTTATTTTCTTCTGTTAAAAGAACACTTTGAAACTGTCCCGGTTCATAAAGTGAGGCAGAGATTCCAACAAAAGAAAGCATAAGTTGAAAAGGGAAATGTTTCATTTTAACAGAAAGAGGGAATAATATGGTTGGTGTAAATAATTTACTGCATCTTCATTCTATAGGGAGTTGAAAGAAGCATGCAACCATCATTAATATTCAATACATTATTCAGCCTTTTCACTTTCTATTTTATCATTCTATTCATGTGGCTTTCAAAGATGCAGGCCCATATTCTTGTGCTAAATTGTAAAGATGTTAAATGTCTTGTCCCTATGCAACCAGAACAGTAAAACATAATGAATCTTTGGATTGCTGTTTTTACAGCTTTCTTCCCTTACTCTTTTTAATGGCAAACCATAAAGCTTGCCAGAGCATTTGGGCTACAAACATTATTGTGTGTGTGTGTGTGTGTGTGTGTGTGTGTGTGTGTGTGTGTGTGTGTACATGCACGCACGTGTCTTTGAGCCAGTGTTGATTCCGGGCAAATATCTAGAAAAGTCACCATAGTTTTCTTGGCAAGATTTCACAGGCGAGATTTCATAAGCAGAAAGAGGCTGACTGGCAAAGCTCAGCTACCTGGCTTTATGTCTAAGGTAGGATTAGAACTCCAGATCTCTGGATAGTTAGCCTAGTACCTTAAACACTAAACTGGCTCTTGTTACAATTATTAGCAATATCTAAATTTTGGGGATAAGTTTATAGGTCAAGGAATTTCCATACCTAGAATTTCTATGGATAAAATCTGATTAGTTTCAAACTAAGCTAGAATACCTTTGATGAAAGTATATGATGCATTTAATTTCATACTTTTAAGCTTTTCCAAAGAAGCTTAACTTTGTGATGTTACCTAGCTCAGTAATAAAATATTTATAAGCAAACAACCAAGTTCAGAGGCACCAAAGACTCCACAGTTATGTGCTACATATACTCTTTACTTTTGTAAATCTCTTAATTATACACAATCCATGATAGATAGATAGATGATAGATAGATAGATAGATAGATAGATAGATAGATAGATAGATAGATAGACAGACAGACATACAGACAATCTGAAAGTTTAACAACTGTATAATGAAATGAATCTAAAATTAGTTATGCTCATACTGGCAATGTACATACTGCACTAAGTTTTGCTTAATTTTGCCTTAATCTGATTGTGAACCTCATCATTGTGGTTTATGGCATCATTCATTATGTGAACCAAGTCATTCCAACCTGTTGAGGTAATTCCCCATTAGGAGAATGAGCGCATACAGGGAGACGTATTTGAGAGGAGTGTTTGAATAATACACACACAGAACACAGATACACTGTACAGTAAATGTAGGTTTTTACTTCCAGAAACATTAATCAAAATCCAAAATAGGCAGTCCAAAGTCATTCACAGGTAAAATCAGTCAGTTGTCATCCAGGGATAATCCAAATATCAAATTCCAGTGTCAGAAACAGTTCAGTATCAGACTTACATTAAATCCAGTAATATCAGTCAATTAGAAGAAATGGAGCAACGGCAATACTTTCCAACTGAAGGAAACAGAGATACACTCACACTCTCTTCTGAGACTCAGACTAAGACTAAAAGAACCCAGGTTTCTGGCTCCATCTTATGGCCGCTTGAGACACCACACCCAACTACAATTTTGCATTTTCTTAAAGATACAGTTTTAAAATGTCTATCCTGGTTTATATATTTCTAACCCAAAAACCTGTTAGGTGACTTATATTCCTAACACAACCTATTCAACAAACTTTAGTTAAATAAGCCTTGATGTGACTACCCAACCATTAAAATTAGTAGGATTTCAATGGCGCTGTTTTCTTCATGGTGGACAGAACAAATCTTTATTTTTCAAACCAAATAAATGGTACAAGAAAACACAAAATATGCAGCTAGCTGTCATTGTAATATTTTAAATACTAAATAATATGGCATTCTTATCTGGAGTGAAATCATCTTGTGATGATTTATTGCTCCCACTCAGGCTATTTGTTTTGCAAAATACAGGCACACATCCTATGCATATGGTACTTTGCCCAATAGGTAGCAATTTGGAATGAAAAGGGTTTTTTTTTCCTGAAACTTATCATGGTCTCAAGTCTCTATACACTAACTGCAGAGTAAATAACAATTACAAGGACAGCTGTTTTCTATTTAACAAAATATACAATATAATTTTAAAGAGTAGAGTTCTATTTATCTATATATATAAAGGTACTAATTAGTCAATGGTACAATAGCTAAGGACAAAAGACAATCACTGTCATCAAACTGGAATATTACAAAAAGAAGATGAAGATCAGCATACTCTGTGTCCAAGTTCCTATTCCTAACAAAATGATCACCATTGGGATGGTCTCCAAGGGTGAAACATCAATTTATTTAGATTTTGGCTTTCCCAATTGTATTAAGAATGTGCAATTTGATCATTTAGCAAAGTACACTTGGCAAAGTACACTTAAAACAGTTTTCATAATGTGTGCACACACTGTTGTTTAGTTTAAAATATTTACTATTTAGTTAAGGATGGGTGGAGAACTCAATAAATAATTTTTAAAAGGCGATAAGCAAAAGAATGCTCCAAATACCAGAGAACATTATGGTATGCATTGTTAATTATAGTTTGATGTAGAAAACTCATTCCCAAATATTAAAATATTGGAGAAGATATAAACTATCCTTTTATAGATTCTACCTGTAGCAGGTAACAGTAAGTCACTGCCCTCTAAAAGCAAGAGCTACAGGTTTAATAAATAGATTTTATTCAGAATGTTGATCAAAGACAGTTCCAGTATCTGTATATATTAGATTAAGATTTTCAATCCAGAAATATTTTCTTTATAACTGATAAAAAAAATAAAGGGTGGTCTAAGAAACAAGATCAGTAAAGTGAGATATGCATGTCCTTCATGGTGTGAGATTATTAGAGATATATTCCTAGAATGAAAGCTTTGATAGAAGAGTTGAGCCAAGACTCTAATTGTTAATCTAACAGACTTGACCCTAAATTAATAGCAGAAAAGGAAGGAGATAAGGAGACACAGCAGCATATATCCTTGAATTTAGCCTCCCTACAGGCATGAACCCTACACCCCAGTAAACCCGTACATCTAGGCATAGATTGGCACAATAAAAAGCTAAAACTGCACTAAGACCTTTGCGACATCCTGCAAATGTTTATGTCATACCATATTTATATAAGAAAGACAGAGGAGGGTTAATTCCACCTGAGTTCTTAGTTATTCCAATTCTCTATGTAGTTGAATATTTCCTAGGTAGAATGACACAAAGGAATTTGGGCTTATTACATACTTGCTCAGGTCACTAGAAAATGTTATGATTATGCATCTCCACATAATTGAAAAGACAGATGTATGAAGGATATTGAGTTTTCTGAGATCATCTGATTTATATTTTTCAGTAAGTTCAGCACATTACTTTTGAGTGGCTGCCTGACAATTTCTAATGCCAATGCACAATATAACAGTAATTATTCCTAAATCAATGGCACAGAGGGGTTCATTTTAAATCACATTCTTCTCATTGGATTAAAGTAGTTATCTGTTGTACAGCCAGACAGCAATTACTCAACCTTAATTATTTCTAGAGGTGACAAGAAGCGATAAAACATGCTACTGTAGCAATAATTTTCAGAATCTTTTCCTAAGCAATGAAGGTTATCGGAATTTCAATGCAATTGTTCAGATATTTTATCTCCTTTGTTTTTATACTTAATATATTTATATTCTTTTTTTAAAGAAACAGTGTATACCATTTTAACTGCTTTGTGTAAAGTGACATATGAGCTTTTTAAACAAAGAGAGAAAATTATGAAATGCAAATCATTTAACAATGGAATAATTGTTATTAATACTTTTCTAATAATACAATTTATGATATGATTTCACTACCTCATCATACAAACAGAAGCAAAAAAAAACCATCTGGAATATTTCCAAATCAACTGTTACAGAGAAGATGAAATAACTTCGTAAAAGAAAACTCTCAACTGACACAACAGAGGAGTTATTTTTGATGGGCCTAAAAACAGGAAAAAATGGAAAATGTATGTATAGTAAATTTCACATGTACCCACAGTTACAAAAGCTCAGCAATCAATCAAAATGTAGAGTTTATCAAATTTTTGTTGTGGTTTGTTGCATAGTCCGTCAGATTTTCTGATTTGTTTGGTATTTTTATTCACCTATTGAGTCCTTTCCTAAGACCTGGACAGGCCGGTATTGATGATTTAGAATTAGAATTAGAATTATTTTTATTGACCAAGGATACAAGTAATGAAGTTAAAGTCATACAGTCGCAAGTGGGAAGGGGTGGGTGATAAGGAGTGATGAGAAGATTAATAGTAACAGTAGTGCAGACTTTGTAAATAGTTGAACAGTGTTGAGGGGATTATTTGTTTAGCAGAGTGATGGCGTCCGGAGGAAAACTGTTCTTGTGTCTAGTTGTTCTGGTGTGCAGTGCTCTATAACGTCATTTTGAGGAAAGGAGTTGAAACAGCTTATGTCCGGAATGTGAGGGGTCTGTAAATACAGCCCTCTTTTTGACTCGTGCAGTATACAGGTCCTCAATTGAAGGCAGGTTGGTAGTAATTGCTTTTTCTGCAGTCCTAGTTATCCTCTGAAGTCTGTGTCTGTCCTGTTGGGCTCCAGAACCAAACCAGACAGTTATAGAGGTGCAGATGATAGACTCAATAATTCTCCTGTATGCTGTTAAAGCAGAATGTAAGCTGCATTTTGCAATTGACTCATGCTGATTTTGTCAATGCCAATGGTCTTCAAGCAGTGCTTGGATTTCACCCAAGGTGCCTATTACTATTGATACTACCTTTGTGTTCTTTCACTTGCAAATTTTTGTATTTTGTTATCTTCTCCAATTCTTTCTCTTTTCTTCTGCTGTCTCCAAGTATTGCCACATTCACTATCCTAGCTTTTTGTCTTTCTTATCTGGTGTGCTATGTAGCTGCTGCCTGTCTGTTTGAATTCTACAATTGCAGAACAGTTTAGCTTTTTTATTTTTATTACTTTATCTATTTTGTGGTCTCACCAGTTCTTGCCTGCAGGCAAATAGTATTTTTGTAGATCTTCCAATGCACCATAGTTGCTACCTTGTCATGCTGTTCTTTGTAGTGTGCCTGTGTGATTTTCTTGCAATAGTAACCAGGTTTCTTCAGCTTCTTTGAAGAAGTAACATTTGCTGCCAGTTGCTCTCTTCTCAATTCTGGCTTTGTATGCATTTGTTTTTAAGACTTGCTCTTGTGCAGCCAAAGTTAACATATCTTGTCTCTTTTTTTCAACTTTCCTGCTTTCCTAGCCATTTCCAGGTCTTGGCATTATCTACGTTGCTTTTTTTTTTTTTTTTTTAGTATTAGCCATGCCACACATTGTCTTGTTATGTCTCTTTTCTATTCTGCATTTGGTTTTTCTTGTAAGCCACTAATCTCTTCAGTACTCAGTAAAAATTCCTAGTATACTAGCTTCAGTGCATCTACTTCACTATTCTTCAGATAGTTTTCTAATACCTTTTTTCCCCCTTCAACCATCTGATGAACTTGCACCATTCTATGTCCACCTATTTTTCTTGGTAAGCAAAGTCTATCAACATTGCAGTGAATGAAGGACATGATTTATTTATTATTTTATTATTTCTAGTGTTTCCTTAATCTTCCTGGTTTCTAGGTAATATTTGTTAATCAGGTATTCTTTGGTCTTCTTCTCAGCTTTTCTTTTATCTATTCTAGCTTGTTTTGCATCTGAAATTAGTATTTCCCAATATGATCTTCTATTTTGGTAGTGCATTATTTGGATTTTTTCCCCTATTTGTTGATTTTGCATCCCAAGCTTTCAGTTATAACTGCAGCCATGTTGTACATGAATTAGTTTGTTTCTTGCAGTGAGCTGGTCCTTATATTTATTATTACAGTATTGGAATCTTTTAATGCCTGTGTTAGCTGTTTCTTTGGAACAAGCTTCAATATAGGCAACCTTATTCTGTTGCTTTTGTGCTGTTTATATACTGAGTTATTTTTTGTTTCTATTCTTCAGTTAAAAAGTTTGGTTCCACCTGAGAAAGAGAAGAAGGTACCTGGTTTCAGAATGATAACAGGTGTGCTGGCTTTCTCTACTGCCCAGTCTCCTGATTTGCCTCTAAGCTTAATTACTTCAGGCAAGGCTTTCTTCTCTTTGCCATATCTTTGCAATTTTTCCAATTCTGGTTCTGTGAACCATTCTGTTATTATTTCTTTGTTTTCTATCTCTGATTATTTGCAATGGATAAAATACCTTGTCTTCCACTAGTTCTGAAACTGCTGTCCCTGATTGGTCAGCCAACTGTCCTGAGTCTTGCAGAGCCTTTTTTTCGCCAGATGTCCTTGAACTCCAACACTTAGCATGGTGCTTGTTGACCAAGGCGATGACCAAACTAGTATGGGTTTATGTAAACTACATCTTAGCATATTGTTTGTGGGAAAGACTCTCTTTGTCTGACCCTATGATGGGACCTGTCCAGTATGGACGAACCTCTTGCATAGCTTTCATCTTCATCACAGCACATGAATCCCACAACCATATCAGGCTGGTGGTTCCTATGCCAATCCAGAAGATTAGATGCTGTCTCTATTTTCTAGATATAATATTTATTTTAAAACCTGTTATGAAAGTAATGTAAACTGTTCCTTAACTTTGCTCATAATTTCTTTACATTACCATATGAGAACCTCAAATAAGTGGTGATGTCATATGTTAAATCTCCTATCATTTATATTACTTAAATGTATAAACAAAGATACTTTAAAAGTTGATTTAGGATTTTGACATTTCTCTTCTTTACTATTATAATTAATAACAATGTGGTATGTGCCCTTTGGAGAATTTCTGCCAAAGATTCACTTTCATGAATAAAATGTAGTAGTACAAACCCCCAGTTTTTGCAGGTTTTTAATATTTTTTTTGTAGCTCTATTAATAAAACCATGTTTCATTATCCAGGAACTCCAAGCATCCTTGCCTTGATTAGAACCTATTGTTGGATGATGCCTGTGTCCTTACAATTTTACGCTAGCTAGATTTAGTATGTGTTTTAGCATATACATTATGCTGTACACTGTCAGGAGTCTGTTAGAGCTGAGGAAGTATAAACATAAATAAATGAGGAATAGTTGAAAGCAAAACACAACAGCAAAGTTGCTAATCAATCCAATGTACCAAGTCCATAGTAAGTTTTCAATAAAAGATCTGCAGTGGATGTCTAGTCCAACTAATCAATTTCAACCAACTAGCCAAGGCCAGTTGTTTAAAGGCCTGACTATATGAAAACCTTATGTTTCCGTTACAAACCTGTTCAACAAGCAGATTTACAGGAAAGATAGAGGCTTAAAAATGGCACATGGGATTTTCTCCTAAAATTACTCCCATGCTTTTGACTCCATTCACTGGGGAGTTTCATTTAGTCCAAATCCTTCTCACTTTTAAAGGGTAGCCAAGGTAAAACTCTTTTACCAGTCCATTTTTTAAAAAAGGAATCCCTGCGGATTTTACTCCTCTAGTTGTTACCAACTATAGGAGACAGTGCTTATCACCATTTCAAAGCCATTGAGTTAATGCCAATGGTTCTGAAGAAATTTCAACAGTTATATGGCCAGCATAACATCATGGAGTGCTATTATTTTCCCACCAAAGTGGTAGTTTTTATCAACTCTCATTTGCATGCTTTCAAGCATCTAGGTTAGCAGGAGCTGGGGCAAGGACTGGAGCTAAACTCCAGACAGCAAACCAGCATCTTAACCACTAATCCACCACACCATTCCACCTGGCTGTTAATTCCTAATTAATTAAGTATTAATAGTAACATAAAGTCTCACTATTAATTTTATTATCTGCATTTGGATCATTGTTAGTCACTTTCAACAGTTGCTTGAACTGAAAGGCTAACATAAAAGAATAAGTTACAGCAAATAGATGTGCTTAGCTGATTTCAAAAAGGCTAAGCAGGGCCACTGCTGGTTAGAATTTGGATGGCAGCCATCAGAAAATCTAGGACTGAAACTGGGAAATAAGAGGAAAAAATCTGGAAGAAGGCAATGACAAACCCTTCCCATACCGTTGCCAAGAATGTGGGTTTTATGCATAGATATCAGAAATTAAGATTTAGTTTTAAAGACAATAAATGAAAAACTACTGGGGATAAAGTGTTTGGAGAATTATATCTGTTTATTTTACAGTACTTAAACTTGTCAGGTTGAGAAAGAGAGAGATATGTGTAGTGGTGAAAGCACCACATTAAAAACTGAAAGATTAGAAATTCTAGCCCTGCTTTGGTCATAAAGCCAATTGGATGATCTTGGGCTAGTCACTTTCTCTTAGTTCTAAGACAGAGATAATGGCAAACGACTTCTGAAACACTACAAATGGAACTTAAGGGACTTGACCCTGCAATACTTACTTGAAAGTGATCTCTCTCTCTCTCCCTCCTCCCCCTCTCTCACACACACAGCCCAAAGAACTCTGTGCAGCAAAATATCAATCAAAGACAGAACATAACTTAAGATCTAAATGTAACTCAATACTAATATGCAAATGCAAATTTAAAACCCAGGACTGATACCCACAATGTCAGCCAGTACACAAATAATTTAATGTTATTAGAATCACAGTAAGGTGGGGGCTAGATGTGACATCTGATAAGGAAGCATTTCACAAAGTCATTGCTGTTATGAAGAAAACTAGTCCTTTTACCCATGCCCTATATACCTTCAAAAGTCTTTCAGCAGTCCTTCTCTAAATGACTGTGTTTTAAGAACTGTGTATCAACATAATATGCTGTACCCTAACTACTATATTTTAATCAACTCAGAAAATTATTAACAAATTAAATACTATACATCATAAGCATTCATGTTGTTCAGGTCCTTTGCACTTATTCAAAATGCTGGTTGCATCTTCACTTTAGACTTCCTTATAACTCTTTTATTGATAGAAAAAAAAAGCATCATTAATATTTTGAACAGAATCAAGTTCAGCTGAGAGTGGGAGGGGAACTAATGGAGCAATCAGTAAGGAGGATAGCACAGTTATAAATTCAGACTTGTTTGAGGTTGGCTTGAATATAGAGGCAAAAATAGAACCCATGTTTGTTGACATGTTTTATTATTAATTTATAGTGCTGTTTAATATAGAACAGCAAAATAGTGCTCATTGTATTCTGGAGAGAAAGGTCATATTATTTCCAATTTATGTTGGGCTCCTGAAGTTGAAATACAGTTTGCTTGAAGCCAGGATTTGTGGTTGTGCATAATTTTAAGTCTAGATGTCCCAGGTTGAGGAACTGACTACTCTTCATATATATAATTTGAGAAACTAGAACAAATTGATATTACAGGTAACAAAGTTCTAGAATGTACTGATCAACTGAAAGCAAAATAGATGTTATATGTTCTTGTGTCCTAAAGGCAACACAAATGTGACATTGCTGATTTATTTTCCAAGAAACAGATTTTGCATATCCAGAAGGTTGTCTTCCAGAGAACTGGAAAGAAGCCAACATAAAAGCCAATCAGTTTTTGCAGAAAAGGCTGTAATCAGTTTGTGGCACTCACTGCCAATAAATAGCCTGCAATGAAAGTGGAAACCAACTTTCAGATGTTTCATATGCAATTTGTACATGTGTCACTCGTGCATTGAGCGACCTTGGGTTGAGAAATGCCTTTGTATTTCTCTACAACAGAATAAGAAGACTCTTCTTACTGTATTAATTATCAACTAATGGTGTTGTTTCAACATATGGGAAAAAATATGTAGCAATCTGTGTTCATAAATTGAGTAATTAATCAGGGGAGGTAAGGCTCCAGATGCAAGTTCAATTGAAATGAATTTAAAAGAAAATTATACAGGTAACTGACCTTATGGAACTTAATTGGGGTGAAATGCAAATATACATTGTACTCATCCAAATATGTTTGAAGATGATTAGGTGTAAATTAAATTCATAGAAATGCCGTATCTCCAGTGAGAGGAAAGTGAAAAATATAACATGATAATTTTATGACTAAGAGTAGATATAGTGATTAAATCAGCTTTGTGCAGTCTTTAAGGTTTTGAATTTGGTGACCTTCATTCCACTGTACCATTCAGTCATAGGGATGTGAACCTTTTTGTAAGGATAAAATCAACTGAAAATGCACTGGTAGGATGCACTGGTAGGAATTTTTGAAAACCTGCTACAGATCTCATTTTAAATAACATGATCTGCCCACCAAAAGAGAATCTGAGATGCCTACTAGAAGCCACGGTGCTCCTAAAATGTATTAATGCATATGATTACACAAATAATACAAATTATTGTTTGATGCTATTATGATAGTGATACCAGGAGCACTTATATACCACTTCATAGTGTTTTACAGCACTCTCTGAGTGGTTTACAATATCATCATATTGTCCCAACAATCTGGCTCCTCATTTTTCCAAGCTTGGAAGGAGTCAACTTTGAGCCCAATGAGGATCAAATTCCAGACTGTGGGCAGAGCTAGCCTGCAATATGTATTCTATCTACTGTGCCACCAAGGCTCATGGTACATGATACACATGATGTCACTTTCCCTTACATTGATTCCCCTGTGAACATCCACTACAACAAGGAGATCATTTTTGCTGGAAAAGTTCACATGAGGCAGCTGTACTTTTGAAAGTTACATATAAATCAGTATGTATGTTTGCATGCAGGGGTGGGATATGACAGAGTAAACTACCGGTTTGGGATTTACGAGCTTCCCTGCAGGCTGCGAGCCATGCGCCTGTAAATCAGCAGCAGCAGCTGCCTGCAAAGAAGCAGCCTTTGAAACAGCCCTCTTTTCTTGCTTTTCTAACTGCAGCTGTGCCTCGTTCAGCAGCTGAAGTTGAAAAATCAGGAAATAAAGATCAGGTAAGAGCCCAGGTGGGTGGGTGGGCAAAAACATCAGCATAGAACTGGTTCTATGTCTGCTGCTCTTCAGAGCTACCGGTTCTACAGAGGTAGACAGAACCGGTAGAAACCCACCCCTGTTTGCATGCATGTATGTAAGTATACATACGTATGTATGTATGTATGCATGCATGCATTATATATGGTCAAATATACATATAAATTCAATGTACATTTGAAAAGGTTGTGTGAAAAAAATAGTTTGGAACTAATTGTATTTCATTACACTAAAGATGCACTGAATAAAGTAGTTATAGGATAGTTGTGCAAAAAAACCATTTACATAATGACTGAAGGCAAATACAGTATATGTGTTCCAGGATAATGCTGCAGGATCTAATCTGGGTCAGTCATTGGGACCAGAGGCTTTGTCTTCTGAACTTTCGGATTCGTGCTGGAGCTCATCCTCAGGGACAGGGGTCGCCAACCTTTTGGACCTCAGGGACCACCAAACTCATAATTTTAAATCCCACGGACCAGACACCCTGGGAAAATCCCCCCAAAAGTCTGCAGGAAAATCCCCCCCACTTTTCCTACCAATCAATCATTCTTTACTTGGGATCACAGGATACCGTCTCCAGCTCCGTTCTCAAGGGGAGAGAGAGAGAGATTTTTGGCTTCATGCAAGGAAAGCAGCAGAAGCAGCAGAAGTCTTTCTTTCTCTCCCCCAAACTCCACGAGAAATGAATCTTTGCTGGCGCAGCCTTTTGGAGCAGGATGCCTTGCAGGGTCCCAAAGACTCATTTCTGGCAGAGTTTGCGGGAGAGAAAGAAAGACTTTTGCTGCTTTTCTTGTGTGCAGCCAAAAGCAGAAGAAGAAAGAAGCAGAAAGAAGCAGCCCGGTGGCCAGGTGATGCATGTGGGGCAAGTTTTCCCTCCACCCTTCCCCCCCCCATCACTACTTCATGTTGTTTGCAATGCAAGCAACACAAGCCTTATGTTCCTGTGGGCCATGTGGGCAGCACAGCCTTATGTTCCCATGCAGCCTGGATTAATTGCTTTGGGGGGTGCTTTAGGGGTGACATTTCTCTGTTGACCACCAAAATTTTCTTGTGAACCACCAGTGGTCCCCAGCCCACTGATTGACGACCACTGCTCAGGGAAGTTCTCTCTAGCAGATAAAGAGAAGTAGAGAGAGAAGTTCCCTGAAAATAGGTTCCAGCATGAGTCCAAAAGCTCAGAAGACAAAACCTCTGGTCCTGGTGACTGACCCAGATTGGATCCTGAAACTTACATAATAGATGGGGGATATGATGGCTAAGCAGTTAAAGATGCTGAGCTTATCAGCTGGAAAACTGACTGCCTGGGTTCAAGATCTGAGTGAGGCATGATGGATGAGCTCCTGTTACCTGCCCCAGCTTCTGCCCACCCAGCAATTTAAAAGCATGTGAATGTGAGTAGAAAAATAAATACCACCTTGTTGGTAAGGTAACAGTGTTCTGTAAACTTTGGCATAGAGCCATGCTGGCCACATGACCATGAAAATGTCTTTGAACAAAACTGAGTCTTTTGTAGTGGTGGGCTGCAATTTTTTAACAAGCAGTTCTTTGGCTGTGTAGGTGTGGCCAGTTGGTCATGTGACTGGGTCACATAACTAACTGGGTCACTCATTAAACCCAGCACAGTCGCCTGGCCACTTGCTTCACGGTAGGTAGGATTCAGCCAGTTGGGGTTAATCCCACCACTGGCTGGCCCAGCCCCTGCCCATTTTTGGCCTGAATTTTGGCCTGTTTTGGGGGCATTTTCAGTCCATTTTGAGGCCATTTTCAGGCTGTTTTTTGAGCCGGTTTCAGACCCTTTTTTGGAAAATGGCCAGAAAAACAGCCTGAAAATGGCCTGAAAAATGGGTGGGGGCAGGGTCAGCTAGTTCATCAGAACCAGTGCAAACTGGCAGCAGCCCACCTCTGGTCTCTTGACTAAGCAATGGAGAAGAGCACCACCCCTTGGAGTCAGATATGACTGGACAGGGAAAATCTATTCCCTTAAATGTATATAATGGATATGCAAAAATGTATGTATAAAGAAAACTTGTTTAAAATGCTTACAGGTGTAATCAATGGACCTAGAAATTAATTTTAAGAGTGTCTGCTGTTATATATATATATATATGAATTAATTTTCTTAAGTTTTCGCAGGTATTTATATATATGGTATTCAGCTTTATTCGGGTATTTTCCCACATCATTATAGTTGTGCTTTTAAAGTTGTAGCAATATTTCAGCAGAATCTCATCTGCCATCATCAGGCTTGTGTATTGTGTTCATCTGTGAGTCAGACTTTCACAGCCATTTCTGTTTTAAATTTGGTGCTAGCCTACGCTGTGCCAGAATGATTTTTTCTTCATCCTGATTGGTTGGGAGTCTTGGTCTGTGTTTATTGGTGTTGGAATTTGCTGTGTTGTGCTTGATTGGTGTTTCTAATATCTTCTATCTGTTTTGTAGCTTTTTTTTTGTCTTGGTTGGCTGGCAACATTGTGTTTCCTTTATTGGAGGCTTTTAGTGTGACTTGGCTCCAAGTAAATGGATGGCTATCATTTATTAGGAAGCTAGGTTTGATCTGGGTGCCTGATTGGGGGGTGTTTGAGCTGGAAGTATCGGAGGTCTGTTTGTGCCCAGGTGTTTGCCTGCTTGTGGTGTGGAGATTTTTTGTTTGTGAGTGCAAGCTTCCAAATAATTGACAGTTTGGTGGAGTCATCTCTTCTATTCATGCTTTCAGGTCTTTTTTCAATCTCTATGGCTTCTCTGATAATTCTGTAGCTGGGGTTTTCTATAGTGGCTAGGATTTTGGTGCCATTGAAGTCGATGTTATGACCTGTGGCTTTCATATGTTGGACTAGTGAGGAAGTGTGTTCCAGCTTTTTACTGCATTTTTGTGTTCATCCAGGTGGGTACTTATTCTTCTATTGGTCTGTCCAATGTATGTGGCAGGGCATGATGCACAGGGGATTTCATATATGTCTTGGTTTTCCAGGTCAATTTTATCTTTGGGTTTTCTTAGGATGGCTGCTATTTTTCTGTCTGTTTTGAAGGCAGTCTTGATGTGATGCCTGTGTAGCATCTTACTGATTTTGTCTGTAGTACCTCTTATGTAGGACCCAAACATACCTAGACCTACTTACAAACACACACACACACACACACACACACACACATATGATACTATGCAAAAAGAATAGGTTTTATCAGACAAAGCTGAGACAGATCTGAAAGTGAATTTGAAAATGACAGGCTACAACAATGATATGGAAAAAAATGTGGTGGACTACCAAAAGAAACTGGCTAATATCTGAATAGCTAAAAGGGATATAAAAATAATACATAAAGAGACTGATCTGAATAATTTTCAGATATTGGATTTACAAAAAAGGCTTGATAAAGCTTTAAAGAATTTTGTGAGAAGGAACAAAGAAAAAAAGGAAATTAACTTGTATGAAATTGTTTGAAAAGACTAAATATAAGATCGTTCAAAGGAAGGAATATAACATTGGTCTATTTGATCAAGATTAAAATAGATGTATTAATGTTATCTCTGATAACCCTTAAAGGATTTTTGCTTAGCAACACTGAAAAAATGAGGATTTAAGAATTTGTTTATAGATAAGAGATGTTATATAGAAAGAAGAGATCATTTGTTGTACTTTAAGAAAACTGAAATTATTTATTCTTATGTTGAACTGGGAAGTCATTTTTTATATTTTCATTTTCTTTTAATGTAGTCTTTCTTTTCTTTTTTTCTTTTTTAATTTGTATTAGTTTGCATCTTTTAAATTGTAATACTTAATAAAATTACTGTTCAAAATACTTTTGTGGTTTCAGTATATCCAAATAAATATTATAGTCCAGAAGGATTTAAAGAAATTATCTCTGTTATTTTCAGAAATAAGATTGAAATTGAATTACTTATATTAAAAAAATGCAGACACCTTTAAGAGTTTATAAGTTGCTGCTGAAATGAAATTCAGAGACTGAACAAGTTAAAGACCGCATGATCAAATGTATGCAAAATTTAAACAGGACTATTGATGTGCAATAATAGCATTATTAATGAAATATAAACATGAAATTCACTGTAAACAATACATGAAGAGAAAATGTGTATAAGAGGTCTACTGTCACATTACCCCAACTGATTTTCAAGCTGTTATTTCTTTATATTAAGTAAACACACACACACTTATACCCCAAACAAACATACTAATATATCTACAAATAAACTGAGCTGGCTTTCTATATTTAGAATTTAGAATAGAATAGAGCTGGAAGGGACCTTGGAGGTCTTCTAGTCCAGCCCCCTGCTCAAGCAGAAGAACCTATACCATTTCAGACAAATGACTGTCTAGTCTCTTCTTAAAAACCTCCAGTGATGGAGCACCCACAATTTCTGAAGGCAAGCTGTTCCACTGGTTAATTGCTCTCACCTTTATTCCAGATTGCTTCTCTCTTTGTTTCCAACATTGCTTCTTGTTCTGCCCTCTGGTGCTTTCGAGAATAATTCTTTCTCTTCTTTGTAACATCCCCTCAAATATTTGATTACTATAATCATGTCACCCCTAGTTCTTTTCTTTAGACTGGCCAAAACCAAAACCTGCAACCATTCTTCATATGGTTTAACCTCCAGGCCTTTGATCATCTTAACTGAACTTCTTTGAAATTTTTCTCAGCATCTTTTTTATAGTATGGTGACCAATATTGGTTGCAGTATTTTTATGCAATATAATTAGCTATAAATAGTTATACAATAACTGCTTTATAATTTATAGGATACTTTATGCTTTTGACTGAAAAAACATATGTCTGCCATTAGTCAGAAGGCAGTTTAATCAATGGGAATATATATATCAATGTCTAAAATAACCTCACACAAAGATGCATCTGAAGTCAATTCCAGATTAACCTGAAATGTTTATTTAGTATTTTTTTTAAAAAAAAAATAAAGTTTTATTTGGGTTTTCACACACAAAATACAAGTAAAACATCTTTTTTGAAAATAGCATGGTCCCGGGTTGAACTTCTTTATACAGACACAAAACTCAATTTCATGCTCCTTTTTGTGTTCTATTCCATATCTTATATTATTCTACATTTTCTATATAGTTTTTCCCCTCTTTTAATTTCCTCAATTTTATTTTGATTATCTCATCTCAATTCAAATCATTATATTTATACTTTTGTCTGTTCTGTTTCAATTTCATATTATCTTTTCTCATTAAACAGATTTTCTCCTGTAGTTACTAAATGGAGTATGACACCTTTATATCTTTTAATTATATCCATTCAACTCTTATTTAAACTTCAATATATACCTTAAGATTATGGCCTTCAATATAATACATAATACATAACTTTCAGTCAAATTCTGATTGGTACATTCTTATAATACACACTATATTCCTTTAAAAAAGGATTATAAATGTAGGTAATTATAAACCCTCATTCCATTCCAATTCAGTTCTATCATTAATAATCATTAAAATCTTAACATCTTTAACACTTCTTTTCAATTAAATATCATACTTCCTTAAAGACACGTATAATCTCCATAATTAATTTTTCCGTTATTTCTCTTCACATATATTTTGTAAATCATTAAATATTCATTTTGTTACATTTATTTATTGACAAGCATTCCACTGAATTACAATAGCTATTTTATCAAACATTTTAATCATACATTGTTTCATATTTTCTAAAATTATTTCTGTTTCTAATATAACAATACTATCTTATGTACCTTTGCAGAATCCCTTTTTCCATTAAATTTTCACCCATTATCTCTAAATAGGCCCTGTTTCTCTATATTTTGTTTCTGTCCTTTATAACTTCTTTTCCTTTCTTTCTTCCCCCTCATCTTCTCCCTCCCCTTTTTCCCCCTTATCTCTCTACTTCTAATTCTCTCTTCTGCATTTCCCTCTTCTGTTGCTTTCTGATTTTATACTTATTTTTCACTCTATTTGGGGGGAAGTTGTTTTTCCCAATCTTAAACTTTCCATTCTCTTTCCTCCCTTTCCTTTTTTTCCCGCAACTAAGATTACTTGTTCATTAAAGATGGCTTCTTTTTTGTCGCAATCTTCTTGTTCTGCAGGCATTTCTTGTTGTTTCTCACAATTCCAAATCTCCATTTCTAAAAACTGAAATACGAAGCCAACAGAACCTCTCCCTTCTTGTGCATCTTCTTTGTACTTTTTTAGTTCCATTTTCAGTTCTTCTAAAAGTGGAGCCATTTTAAACAGTTTTAAACAACCACCCAGTTGATTTTAGTCATTCAAATACAATAACCAAAAATCCAGAAATCATCAAGTAATCCAAATAGTCTCAAGTTATTTCTTCTTATTTCTTTTTCCACTTTCTCTTCCTGGGGATTTGTTGTGATATTTCAGTTAAAATGTATCTTTTGGAAGTCTTGTTGAGATTTTGCTATAAGTTCTTTTTAATTCCAGGCAGTCTCCTCCCTTCCAGATCTTGCCCTTTTATTCTTTTTCTCTACTTTCCTGTTTTCAAAAACTTTTGGTTATCCAGAAATCTTTATTATCCCTTTGACTTTTTATTTTCAGCATTAAATGGCCAACTGGGGAGGAGAGATGCGGCTCTCCTCAACCCTGCAGGAAGTCTCCCTCTTCTTCACCACCTCTACAGGGTGGCTTGGCTCTGAAACTAGCTGGCTCGGGGTGCCCCAGCGGCGAGCAAAGATCGAAGCCTCGCAGAGACAAGGTTTTGGTCTGTCACTGAAGAGGTTCAAACCGGAAGTCTCTACGGTTTTTTTAGTATTCTGTACATGGCATACCTGCCATAATGTTCTAGGTCTATTTCTTCTAAAATAAAGGGTTTGAACTCTTTAGCTATGGTTGCTTATTTTTATAATGTATTCATTAGGTAATCTAACATTTTGTCTTAATAATAGGTAATCTACCATTTTTATAGTGATAAAGTGTTAAACAATCATAACACTATCTTTCTATTTCCTTTAATCTGAGTTGGTGTAGTAGGAAATAAAAGGAGATTTATCTTATTCACTCCTTCTCTTCCTGTAAAGCATTTTTGACAAGTTTTATATCAGAAAATTAATGATAATGTGCTGTCCTGCAAGGTTTGTGTAATATCACTACACTTTTGTAGCAATTCTTCAGTAATAACAAAATAACAGAGTTGGAAGTGACCCTGAAGATCTTCTAGTCCAATTCCCTGCTCAAGCAGGAAATTCTATACCATATTAGACAAATCGTTGTCCAATCTCTTCTTAAAAACTGCAATGTTGGAACATCCATAACTTCTGAAGGCAAGTCATTTCACTGACTAATTTTTCTAACTGTCAGAAAATTTCTCATTAGTTCTAGGTTGGTTCTTTTATTGATTAGTTTCTATTCATTGCTTCTTGTCCTGACTTCAAGTGGTTTGGAGAATAGGTTGACCCCCGCTTCTTTGTTGCAGTCTCTTAGATACTGGAACACTGTTTTCATGTCTCCCTTAATCCTTCTTTTCATTAGACTAGACATACCTAATTCCTGCAACTGTTCTTCATACCTTATTTTTGAGGCTTTTAATCATCTTCTCTGCACTCTTTCTAGAGTCTCTTATGTGAAGACACAATCAGGACAAATTTCCATATGATGCAACAACTTGTTATGGTCAAGAACCAAATCATCCTTACCTGCTTCTCAGTCAACTGAAGAAATTAGAATTCCTCTGACTGACTATTAGACCAGATATCTAGCCTTGTCACTGGATTGTTGCAGTTCAAATATGGTAAGACTTTCTTCAGACATTATTGATCTCAACTATGACACTGAAATAACATTAGATTTATGCAGGCATCATGGTGATGTGGATAAAATGGTATATCTTATTAGAATGGTGGCATATGTGGAAGTCTAGTTTTTTGTTTCCCCTTACAGTACACTCTTACCAGGAATGCATTAATAGTAGTGCCCACAAGTAGCCACTACCATTACAGCCATGGTGATGAAGTATTACAGGCTAACTCACTATTCACTACCAGAGTTCAATTCTGACCCTGTCAATGTTGACTCAGCCTTCCATTTTATTGAGGTCAATAAAATGAGGAACCAGACTGTTGGGAGCAAAATGCGACTCTGTAAACTGCTTAGAAAGAGCTGCAAAACACTTATGAAGCAGTATATAAATCCAAGTGCTATTGCTACTGCTATTACCATAACATCAGTGGGGAGTGGAGCTACACCAGAATACAAAGTCGGTACATATTCCATGATGAGTAATACTGGAACTGGATTCTTGTCTTCTGGCAGTTTGATAACATTTCTAAGCTTAGATGTGTAAAAAGTGTTTGAAGATACACCACTGAAATAAAATGGTATTTAAAAAAGAAAAAAGAAAGAAAGAAAGAAAGCCCTTAGTTTTGGCTAAGCTTTGTCCTTCACTTTGTGTAAAACTTCTAAATTCACAAGGCATTCAAGTGTGTAAAACATATTTCAATTGATAACCTTTACTTATGTAATGAAAGCCATCCAAGGCCAATGAAAACAATTTCACAGTCAACTGGGAATAAGGTTGGAAGATCCAATAATGACTTGAAAGGTTTAAAAGTAAGTAAAATATAGAATTGGGTTCTTGCAAGCTATGAATCTTTTATGAAAAAGGATTCGTCAACATGATTATAACCATTGTATTGCGTGTCAGTAGTATTACATAACTATGAGTTCTTTATTCACTTGAGGATTTTACTTTTAATCCATTGTTTTTAAATTGTGCCCTTTGTTTTTAAATTGTGCCCTTTAATCTATTGTTTTTAAATTGTGCCCTAAAGTACTCATTTTAGGCAGAATAGAGATAGAACACCTGCTTTGTAGAAGGGCAACAATTTACTATTTGTTCCAAGATTATTTTCTCCAAAAACACCCCCACAAGACTGAACTTTTAGATGCACCAAGAACCCAAACTGAATTCACTTTACTAAACATCTGAATATCCATCATCACCTAAACAATGTTAACTGGCAAAAATAAAGTGTGTTTCAAAGCACACAGGAAAAGCTTCATTGTGAAAAAGGATACAGGGCTCTCCCTAAACTGGTGCTTTTCAGATATGTGATTAAATGACTCCCAGGTTTTAAAGGCAAGATGGCAGAGAGGTACAAATGTAAGAATATGTAGATGTTTAATAAGATGAACAGAAGCCATATTCATTTGATGAAGCATTTTTCCAACTAACACCCCGCCCCAAATAGGCTCTTTCTCTTGACTAACAGTATTGACTGTAAGCATATTAGCACACTGCCAGATTGCCCCATTATTGGAGGACAAGAATAGGTAAGTTCATCTTTTACACATTCTCCCACCATCTACAAATGCCACTTCAGCCTGTGTTGTACTGCTTCATGACAAAACTAGGTTTAAGTGTGCCCCTTCCTGTACGGACTCATTTAGGAGCTAGGCCCCTGAACCTCCAATTTATTCTTATTTGAATTGGTGAAATTCTTCTTTTTTGTAATAAATTCATTACTGAAGTAATGAATTACTTTTCCTCAGTACACATTTTACTAAATAATTAATTGTTCCTTCTATTGTTATTTCTTGAAGGGTTGAAATCAAATCTAAGAAAAGGAGGAGGAGTATGTAGGAGGAGGAAATGAGAAGGATATGTGGAGGAGAGGAGAGGAGGATGAAAGGGGGGAGGAGAGGAGGAAGAAATAGAATAGAATAGAATAGAATAGAATAGAATAGAATAGAATAGAATAGAATAGAATAGAATAGAATAACAGAGTTGGAAGGGATCTTGGAGGTCTTCTAATCCAATCTCCCTGTCTAGGCAGGAAACCCTACACCACTTCAGACAAATGGTTATCCAACATCTTTTTAAAAACTCCCAGTGTTGGAGCATTCACAACTTTTGGAGGCCAGTTGTTCCACTGATTAATTGTTCTAATTTTCAGGACATTTCTCCTTAGTTCTAAGTTGCTTCTCTCCTTGATTAGTTTTCACCGATTGCTTCTTGTCCTGCCCTCAGGTACTTTGGAGAATAGCTTGACTCCCTCTTCTTTGTGGCAGCCCCTGAGATATTGGAACACTACTCTCATGTCTCCCCTAGTCCTTCTTTTTATTAGACTAGACATACCCAATTCCTGCAACCATTCTTCATAATTTTTTTATGTTCTGATATGTAAGCTCTGCTCTTCTTTATTCATAAATCTCTTTTCAAACTATAACAGAACCTTTCAAGGGCACAGAGCAGGGGTGTCAAACTCACCTTGTCATGGCAGCATTACGTGATGTATCAGAATTTTTTCACCTTTGCTAACCTGGGTGTGGGCGTGGTCATGGCCAGCACAGGACACATTGAGCCCACAGTCCATGAGTTTGACAGCCCTGGAATAGAAGAGGGAGGGAGAAAGAAATATGGCCAAATGGCAAGATCCCAATTTTCACTTTGAGAATGAGGACATATTTTGACTCTCTCCCTTCTAGAGGAGTGGAAAAGACTCCAGATATCTATTTTTCAAACAGACTCTCTAGCTTGTCTCAGTGACTTTGAGGAGAGAAGTGAAAAGAGGAAAGAAGAGGTTTACTGTATGGGTACAGACAACATATCCCTTGTACGAATGTCTGGTGAGGGGGGAGGCACAGGAGTAGCAGAATTGTTCAATATGGTGCATTTAAGTCTAGTGCAGTCCAGTCTGAATGCCTGGCTAACCACTGCTAAAATTTTCTAATTCAAATTAACTGTTTTTAACCAAAATGTACTTTTTCTGGACTTTCTTGTTTTTTAACAAGAAAAAAAATTAAGGAATTTTCATCATCCTTAATTTCACAACATATAGACAGATTTAATAGTGATAGTTTCAATTGAGAAAATGTGACCATCCTGGACCAAGCCAAGTCCAAAAATGCCAGGGAATTTCTAGAACTTTGGCACTCAGACAGATCAGCCATCAATAGACAGATAGACATTAATAACATCTATAGACTATGCAAAAGAAACTATCCACCCAGCCCAAAAAACAACACATGGATAATGAAATGTCTGCAAAAAAACAAGCAAACTCAGAGAGCATAAAGGGCCCCTCAAGAACAACTTAAGGCTGCAGTGTGAAATTGCCCTTAGATAGTTTGCAAGTTTGCAAACTTGTCATGGGTCTTTTCCACCATTGCTTTCATTGTTCTCAATTGAGTTTAACTGCTTCTAGGCACAAACATCTCTAGGACTTTTTTCAGTCTGAATTTTGAACTGTGTTCTATTAGAGATACTTCTCAGATAGAAGTTTTACATTCTTATTTATCACAAGTATATTGACTTTAGTAATAAAAAGAATGAACAGGGAAGCATATTGCATGCAATACAATATTTATTAAAACATTAAAAAGAAATAAAACTATCAAACAATAACATCAGATTAAATGGATAATTCATTTTACAATAAAAGCTATACATTACCCAAGTCTGGAGACTTTTCATAAGAGTAGTTATGGAAGAGACGTACCATACAATTTAAAATGCAATCTCAGCATATGTTTTGTGAATATTTGTTGCATAAATCAAACAATATTACCCTGGGTTGCTAGCATAAGCTATATTCATAAGCTTACTTTTTCTAAACTTTCAACAAAAAATGTGTTTCTTTGTGCCCTATTTGCTTGTGCTTTCTAGTTTAACACACCTGCAATTTAATGGTCAATCTGCCTCCAGCCACTTACTCTTTTGCAATGTTCATTGTAAATCTCTCTCTTAGTTGACAGGTCCAAAAATGCTGAGTTCCATTTTGGAAGAAAGTAGGTACTTCTCTAATATAATTTACTGTATAAACTTGTCAGTTCGAATTGTTCTTGCTTATCTCTCTTGCTTTGCCTAGGCCTATTACAACTGTGCAGTTTCTAACGTGGTTTATCCCGCGATAACTTCTAATCTTTCATGTGGTGGTGAAAACATTGTGAAGTTGTGTGGTGGTCTAGTGAAATATATCCTTTATTGTAAAGGATCTCATCTTTAGTTCTTGAGAATATCAAAGAAATGATTATTGCAGAGTTAGATGTTTCCATACCTTTAATCTTAAAATACACTTTTCTAAGCTGCAATTATATGTATATCCCAAAAAGAAAATTCAATTAAACTTTCTTCAATATATTAACCATGTGCATAAGATATTTTGGCAGGGGCAGAGATCATGTTTTTCCCCCAAGGATGTTATAAAAATAAAATTGGCTCAGTAACACTGTAACACAAAAAATACAAGTTTGAATAACGGGCTGTTAAAATACAAATTTGTGCCAAAATTTCCTTTGTTAGGCTTTAAAGGAATTGAAATAGGGTTGTCGGGCTTCTGACCAATGCCCTTATAAAATCAGGAGCCTCAAACCATTTAGCAAGAAAAATCCATTCATTTATTAGGAGCACCATGTTGCCACAAACTAAGTGAAGCCAGCCCTGGCCTCTCCCAGTTCGCGTCTTGTCTCTGACCCTGTTGCTTCTTCTTCTCCCAAAGTGTGTCATTAGTCACATTCTCTGATAAAACAATTTCCCCAGTCATAGAAGTCACTCCCCTCAACCATTTCTGGTCTTCCTGAAGATGGCCTTGACTTCAGGTGTCTAGGATGTGTTTTATTTTGACTGAGGTGTGAATTCCTTGGGGCAGCTGTGAGGTGTGATTTCCCATCCCCCTGCCTGTGGCAACTCGGGAGCAGGACAGGAAAGCTTCATGAGTGGACAAGGGCTACAATAATAGAAACTTTACTTGTTTGTTTGTTTATATTTGTTTATATTTCTTACTAGCCAATAACCAGTGTTGCCTGTGTATTTATTTACCCAAATCCTGTATTAGACAGGAAAATCCTGTAGTTGGGATTTACGCTGTTGTACTGTCTCTTGAGCAGCATCACAAGTCTTCTATTCCTCTCCTCAGGAGTTTCTTGTCTACACTGGTGTTTCATTCTTTTTTATTGCACTTGGCCAATCACCTGACATTTCCTTGGAGGGCTGAGAGGGAACCATCTTGTGGAGTACTGTGAAGCCATGACCATGGCAAGTCCACTATGCTGTACAGTAGAAGCCATTTTAAGGTACACAAGTACCCCAAGGGGTATTAGGGGTATCTTACCCCCACAGTATTTTTTGCCACAGGGTAAGTTATCTGTGTACCAAATTTGGTTGAAATTGCTCGAGGCATTCCAGAGTTATTCTGGAACACACACACACACACACACACACACACACACACACACATCCATTTTTATAAATATAAAAGATTTCTAGACTGCCTATCTCCCTCAAAGATGGAGTCTTTGCTGATTTGTTGTATGGACAAAGAGAAGATCAGCCAGGAAGCAAACAGGCATATCAAAGTAGCATGCAGGTTTGGCAAGCAGTTTTCCTCTAATGGTTTACCTACATCCCAAAAACTCTTTACCAAGAGAAGATGAAATCTAAATAAACATCAGAATTTCAGAATATTTAGTGCATTTCTGTAATATAGAAACAAATATCATCCCCATAGTACAACTGCAATTAATTTTATATTTTCTTTAGTTTCTGCTTGTAAAAGAAAAATAATAATTAAAAAAAAAATTTATAGCTGTTCAACATATGCACTTCTGTCTATTGAAACCCACTTATGTTGAACAGCTATAAATATTTTTTTTTAATTATTATTTTTTAGACTTTAAGCTATATGTATACTTCCTTACACCTTCCTTACTGCCTGGGTGTGCTGTTTTGAAAATATTCAAAAAGTTGACAGACATTGTGCAGTTTTCCAGAATATATCACTCATACATTATTCTTTGAAAACAATAATCCAATGAAGTACATTGCTGGGCACAGAGACAGATACTTACTTTGGTATTTTGCTTGTGTTATCCATTTGGTACTTATTTCATCAATGGCCATAACTGCTAAGTTTCACTCTGAAAAATTCAAACTCTTTTTTAAATTAATTTTTGAAGAAAAGCCATTATCTTCCTGCAGATGATCTTTTAAAATATTCATGTAAAAAATATTTGATTTATATTTGAAATTACATTAGTTTCTTATTATACACATTTAGCTCAATAAAAGGAGTAATTATCAACTCACAATGGCCAGCAGAACTGATACCTGCACTAAAAAAAAATACTGTTGGTATTTCTGCCTTGAGACAAGAGGGAATTTTTTAGGAAAACTAAAATGTAGCCCTAGTAGTTCAAACTGATTATTAAACATGTTATTGGAAGACAGAGAAGGTTCTTTTGAGTTTGTGTTTTAGTTTCAGGTGTAAACTCAGTGAGTACAGATTGCTACAAATTTATGATGTAATATACTGAGTATAATGCTACAAAACTTAGCCTTACATTTTGGCTTCCTGGCATCTAACACAGATATTTAAGCTCCACATTTTACATCATGATTTATTCTTTATAGATCCCTATGATTTGTATTTAGGGAATTTTATTGGTTGGTTGGTTGATTATGTGATGGGAAGGCTTCAAAAATTTTAGCAACAGGTTCTCTGCCCGGTTGCTGGGTGGGTGTGGCCATGGTGGGCATGGCCTAGTTGGCCTCCTGCACCACAGCAAGGGGGAAATTTTGTCCTTCCAGGCTCCAGGGTCCTCTTGGAGGGCAAAACTGGCCTCCCTGGGCTCTGAGATTTTCTGGAAGCCAGAAACAGGCCTGCTCCAGCCTTCCTGAACTTCTGGGAAGCCCATTTTTTGCCTTCCCTGAGCCTCTGCATGTGCAGATGCACTTACCTGCATCCAAAATGGGCCATGTGGGGACTCCTAGGAGGGATGGCCGGGGTGGGGCCAGGAGGGGGATTTGGGGGTTCTCCAAACTTTGCAGAATCTTAGCTAGAGGATCTCCCAAATCCTTGTGAACCCCCCACAGCCCACCCTTGATTATGTGCCATCAAATTATTTTTTTACTTCTAGAAGCCCCATAGATTTTCTTCATGATGACCTGTCCAAAACCTATTCTTTCAAGCATCCCAACAGGGCAGAATAACAGAATAGCAGGGTTGGAAAGAACCTGGGAGGACTTCTACTCCTCTTCTACTCCAACCCCTGTCAGGATTCTGGCAGTTACCCCAATGAAATCATGAGTCTTGAGCCAGACTCCCAAAACTTCAAAGGATTTATTGGAATTCAACATGTTGGCATGACCTGGGTGTAGCTGCAGTCATCTAATCAGTCTCTGAAGAAAATATGAATAGAATGTACTTTTGATTCCACACTGTTACCTGCTCTTTGAAACTCCCCTCCCTTCTTTCTGTTGACAACTGTAAAACATGTATAGAAAATGTTTTATGAGTTGACAATCCCCTGCTCAAGCAGGAAACCCTATACCATTTCAGATGAATTGTTGTCCAATCTCTTCAAAATCTCGAGTAGTGGAGTACTCACAACTTTTGAAGGCAAGTTGTTCCACTAATTAATTGTTCTGTTAGGAATTTTCTCCTTAGATCTAGGTTGGATTCTCTCCTTGAATGAGAGAACTCATTAAATGCACTCATTGCCACTAATTGAGTCCATTCATCATTCTCCTGAGCATACTTTTTGTTTCTTTTCTTTCATCCCTCCCAACATTAGAGTCTTTATCAGATAGTTTGGTCTTTGTATAATGTGTCCAAGGTAGGATGACTTCAGCCTGATAAATTTATGCATCAACTTTGATTATTGATTTATTCAATGACCCATTGCTTTCAATCCTGCTTCTTTAAATTCTAACTTTTGCTTCCATAGAGACTTACAGAGAATACCATGGTTTTCAGGATTCTCATCTTTGTAAGTATAGACCAGGAGTGTTGAACCCATGGCCCGGGGGCTGGATCTGGCCCATGTGATGCTTAGATTTGGATCACGGGTCTGCCGTGGAAACAGCGAAGAGCCATCCCACAGTGCCTCTGCCATGAAAACAGAGCTCAGGAGGGCCATCCAGTGGTGGATTCAATTTTTTTTTTGCTACTGGTTCTGTGGGTGTCGCTTGATGCATGTGGCATGGCTTGGTGGACATGGCTTGGTGGGCATGGCAGGGGAAAGATACTGAAAAATCTCCGTTTCCACCACACTCCTGGGGAAGGATACTGCAAAATCTCAATTCCCACCTTACTATCCTGCTTTCCAGTTCTGTTCTCCTGTGCAGGGCAAACAAAAGAAGACCCAGCTGCTCAGCTGGGACTTGGGAGGCAGAAAATAGATGGGGACAGGGCCAGTCAGAGGTGATATTTGCCAGTTCTTTGAACTACTCAAAATTTCCACTACTGGTTCTCCAGAACTGGACAGAACCTGCTGAATATGACCTCTGGCCACCCACGACCTGCCCAGGGTCATTTTTGACTGTGACAGACTCCTGCAGCCCTCTGCCAACAAAAATGGAGCTCAAGGAGACCAGGTTCTGTTTTCAGCTGCAACAGCCTCCTGCAACTCTCTGCTAATGAAAGTGGAGTATGGGTGAGCCACATACGGCCTCCCCGAGCTACATTTTGCTGGCAGAGGGCAACCAAAAACAGAGCCTTGATGAGTGATGTTGAGTTGGCCCTGGCCATGCCCAGGCCATGGCCACCTGAGGTCAAACACAACCTTGATGCGGCCCTCAATGAAATTGAGGTTGTCACTCCTGGTATAGGAGATTTCTTATATTAGATTTCTTTTCCATGTCTTCATGGTTCCAAATAATAGTCAGTAGTGTATTTCCTGACTACTTGTTCCTTTCTTATTGATGGCTGATCCTAAAAGGCAGAATTTATCCATCACTTTAATATTTTCACAATCAATTTTAAGGCTGGTTGGTATTTAAATAGCTAAAAGACATGTTTATCTGCTATTGCTACTGAATCTGTGAAATATATTACAATGAGACCCTCAGGAAGGGTTATTTTATAGTAATATTGTGCAGATTTTCCCAGAATAGTTATCTGAAAATTGAAAGAGTATCAGTCTTTTAACAAGGACCATTTGGTCTCTTGGGTATTCATTAAGACTCCATGGTATTCTCGAATGAATGCATCTTCTTCACTATCCTTCAGATATTCTTCCAAAGCTCCTTTTTCTTCTTCAACTATCTGGCATACTTTGCAACATTCCATGTTCACCTTGCTAATTGGTAAGTAGAGTTGCTGAGTGCATGAAGGACATGCTTCATTGCCATTAATTTTTCTGGTCTTCTCTATTCTGTTATTATAATTTTAAATGTGTATGCTACCAGAATCCCGATGACTCCATTAAATGTTTGATAGTAGAAAAAATAATTTTTTGGTGGTAAAAGGATGAAACCATTCTATTTCTGATGGCCAGTTTCCAATCTACATTTGGTTCCTGATGCTGAAGACCTATGAATGAAAAGCTTGCTATCATTATTTTTTTGCATAGCTTTCTACGTAAACCTGCACTGTCACATTCAGTTTCTTTCTGCCATCTATTATAGTTTTCAATTCAATTCAATTTATTACAGTCAGAGACCAGAGACAAGAACAAATAAAAATACTCAGTATATACATTTAAAAATTCTCAGACTAAAATAATAAATAACAGATAAAATCTATGATAAAATCCATTGTGTCTACTACGTATGGTCTACCATACTGAAATTATAATCCATAAACTTTGAGTCTTATTATAGTAGTTAAAGTGTTGGACTAGGACCAAGTTTCATATCATCATATGTGGTGGACATGCCCAAATGCAAAAGAATACTGGACTAAAATATATATTTGATTAGAAAAAATGATAAAGCAGCACATAGATTTTAAACCAGAAATATTCTTGTTGGGTACCATATTTTTCAGTCTATAAAACACTCCAGATTATAAGATGCACATTAGCTTTAGAGGAGGAAAACAAGAAAAAAATCTGCCTCTGTCTCCCAGCAATTTGCTTCCTTGCAGCAAACAGCCAACAGCCTGGTCAGTTTCAGCACAGCCTGATTTAGCACGAGCAACTGATTTGTGGTTGAATACCACCCATCAGCTGTTCCAGGCTGCGGAGATCACTTCAACCATTGCCACTCATTGCTGCTGCTACCTATTGCTGCCTCCGCACACCCCATTTTCGGCCTCCGCATGTCCTGTTTTTGGCCTCCACGTGTCCTGTTTTGGCCCATTCCCTGTTTTGGTGGGGATCGAAGGCTGAGTCAACTCAAGGTTGACTCAGCCTTCCATCCTTTCAAGGTCAGTAAAATGAGAACCCAGATTGTTGTGGGCAATATGCTGACTCTGTAAAACCGCTAAGAGATGGCTGTAAAAAGCACTGTGAAGCGGTTTATAAATCTAAACGCTATTGCTATAGATTAACACTTAAAAGAAAAGGAAGAAACATAATATTTTTTTAACATAGGACTTGTTTTTGTTGTTGTTAGTCATGAAGTCATGTCTGACCCATCACAACAACATTCCTCCAGAGCTTCCTGTCCTCTACCATCCCCCGGAGTCCATTTAAGCTCATGCCAGCTGCTTCAGTGACTTCATCCAGCCACCTTCTCTTTCGTCCTCTTCTTCTTTTCCCCTCAATCATTCCCAGCATTAGGCACTTCTCCAGTGAGTCCTTCCTTCTCATTAGATAGCCAAAGCATTTGAGTTTCATCTTCAGGATCTGGGACTTGTTTTAGCAATGGTTAACTAACAGAAACAGAGGTTAGAAACTAAAAAGATTAAAAAGATAGTAAAAAATTTCATAGTGAAAGTTTTTCAAGATGGATAAACTAATTGTATTATTTCTTTGTGATTAATATGGATATGTTTATTATGATTATTATGATTATTGTTGTATTTCTATCTAAAACCAAATGTGCATAGATAACATGCTGTTCAGATTGATATACAATATTTTATGCTTATCAAAAAATATATCAATAAAACATATATTTAAAAAAAAATATTAGACTAGGAAACGCAAATTCAAGCCCATCATCACAGAAGCTCCTGGGTGACATTTGGCCCATCACTGTCTCTCTTTCTTACAGTGATGCTTTTTAAATTAATGAAGAGATGATGAACAGATGAAAACCCACTTTAAAATCCTTTCAAAGCAATATTTACATCCAAATGGAGGTATTCTTCAGAAATTGCAAGTTTCTTATTGGAAAAAATATATAATTTAGTAAGACCACTTAAATGTGCACCACAAATAATCTTCATGCAGTTTTTGACTGATTCCTTGTTTTGAATGTTCCCTGAAATTGAGCAGACACAATGGATCATTTTGTGAAACGTGCTCTCCATTTAATCCAAATCAAGTATTCAGGTCATGGATCAAAGTGTTTTTTTTTTTCTTCTTCTTCTTCCTTTTTCATTAAAATCTAGCTACCTTTAGGCCTGAGAATTTTGCAGCTATTTTGATTCTTCTGTGTAATTTTCTCAACTTGCATGCTTGCGTATAATCTAGACAGGAAACAGAGGAAAAGAGACTAATGGAATAGTAACAACAACACCGAAAGAATAAATTGGAAAATACAGCAAAGTTGGAGAGAAAAAACAGAAGTTCCCCCCAAAAAGTATGTGATAAAATTTTAATAAATACATTTATATTAGATACATTCTACTTTGTTTTCAAATTGTTTTCTAAATATCTATGATGATACTGTTTTGCATTTGTTTCTAGAATTTTTAGACTTTTTATTAATCACACTGAGCTGCCTAGATCTCTAAATGTGGGAATTGAGGGGCGAAGCACTGCAAAGGATTCACTCAGAATTTCTCTCAGTATTTAACTGAAGCAGTTGAGGCCAGGAAAATTGAATGTTAGAGAAAGTATTGTACAAAGAAAGACAGGATATCTTGGATGCCTCAAAAGGAAATAAATGCAGGAAGATCACACTCCATACAATTTTTTTTTTTTTGAAAGAACAGATACTCCTTATTTGGAATATTGAAAATTGTTGGGGGGAAATTAGATGTACTCTTCTCATTTATCATCTTATTTATACAGCGTGTACCTTATTTTGGCAAGAGATTGTTGCCAGCAGAAATGCATCATGTTTCATTTAGTGATCATCCTTTCAAACTGAACCTCCAAAGCAAATCATCAACACAGTTCAGTGCATCAAATTAAATCATCTACTTTTGAATTGATTCAGAGACTTGGGAGCATGATCTATGCATACTTATCAAATTAAATTGAATATTGAATCCAATTTAGTTTGATTCACTGAATTCATGATCAAAAAAAAAAAAAACTTGCTACTGTTTCTATTGAACTTAATGGCTTTCTGTGCATTGCTGCCTGCCATTGTCACCAAGTAAGCTCACCAAGAGACCCAACTGAAAACCAATTTGCTCAAAGCTCATTTAAAAGTGCCCTTATCTCTATATCTCTGTCCCAATCTCCAGTGAGTTACCATTTATTGGATATATTAGTGCCACAACAAGACGAGGGAGATGTGAACAATATACAAGGCATGCTACAGACTTGTTTCCCCAAAGGTTGCAAACAGCTAGATATAATGGGAGTCACATGTATTTTGCTGGTATGCTCTCGGAGGAACATGACCACAGTGAGGAGCATATAACAACAATCTTCTCCCAGTGGCAGTTTTAAAAGCTTTGGGATTACTAGGTGGTGAGATAAAGAGAAAGAAGGGCACAGAAAAGCATGACATGAAGTGGAGATTATTATGGGAAGATGAAAGTTCAGGGTCTAGTTTCTACTTTCTCTCCCACATTCTCTGTAATGTTTTGATTACAAGAGAATTAGAATGCTGGGTTTATTATTGATTGGTTTGATTTGATCCACATCTTACTTTTCTGTCCTTAAAAATCAAGTTGGCGTATATGGCGTAATGGCATAATGAAAGATAAAGACTATTTGGCAAATCTCAGATAATTAGGGAAATGTAACTTTAATTTTGGATTCAATTTGGAAGGATGGTCAAATTCTGTTTAAACATTTGGAACCAAATAATTAAAACTGATGTGGGTGTTTTAATTAGTTTGGAAAAGATCTATATATATTTAGGAATGATTTGCAGTATCCAACTCAATCTAATTATTTGATTTGAATTTCCAAAGCTCTCTCCTTCACTTTTGAGCAAAACATCTGAACAAAAACATAGGATAATTCTACTAATTGAATTTTAATCACTCTTTATAAATTTTAAAGAATAAAATGTTATATATTTTATGTAAACATTTAGGATTTCATTATAGTAAGCAATATAAAAAGAAATGTACCAGATCCTTTTCTGTTCTTCTTTTGTTATTTCCCAATGTTCAGATAAAAACACCATTCACATTGAATTTAGTTGTTTTTTGTTAAGGGTAATATCAATGTAAGTCACTGGTTCCCAAAGTGGGCGGTACTGCCCCCTGGGGGGTGCAGTGGGATGCCTTAGGGAGCGCTAAGAGGCAAGGTGGCCAGCAGGGGGCACTAAGAGGCATTGGGGGGGCACTGGAGGTGGGCCCCTCACAGGGCACAATTCAGGGGTGAGAAAAAATCCCACGCCACTGCCACATTCAAACACAGTGGCGGTGGGATGTTTGAAAAAAAGAGCAAAACAGCTCTGGTTTGCTCTCCTTTCCCAATGCTGCGTTCGGGGCAAGGCCCCACGGGATCACCCCATTGACCCCCTTGCACCGGAGTGTGCAAGTTAATGGGATGATCCTGCGGGGCTTTGCCCTGAATACAGCGGTGGTAGGATGTTTGAAAAAGAGAGCAAAGCCGCTCTGATTTGCACTCCTTCCCAATGCTGTGTTTGGGGCGATGCCCCACAGGATCACCCCATTGAGCCCCTTGCACTGGAGGCACCTGTCCAAGCAAGACCGAATGGAGCGGTGCACGAAGTCAATGGGGTGAGCCTAAGAGAGGGAAAGAGAGAGAGGAAAGAGAGAGAGAGAGAAAGAGAGAAGGAAGAAGAGAAAGAGAAAAGGGATAGAAAGAAAGTGAGACAGACAAAAAAAGAGGGGGGAAATGGAAGGAAGGGACAGAAAAAAAAGAAATAAAGATGGAGGGAGGGAGGGAGGGACGGGGGGAAGAGAAATATAATGAGATATCTATTCTAGTCCAATCACCTGCTCCAGCAGGGTTAGAAGGGAGTGTGTGTGTTTGTGTGTGTTCTCCTTATAATTTATCAGTACATTTTGGTTTTGCATTCTTCAGAATTGGCACTGTAATACATTGGGAAAAGTAATTTTTTAGGGTAGAGGTCTGGTCCAATGATCCTGTTAAAAGCCTCAACAAAATGTGAGAACTTCCTGATAGTCTTGGCCATGTTTCGTCCACAAAACTTTTAATTAATAGAATTAATAGAAGAACATTAATTAATGTTTCAATGTGCTGGCAAAGATGCTGGCAAAGATGCTTCAATGTGGAAAAGGGCCTCTAAACTAGGCCTCATTTTAATCTGATGCATCAGGTCTCTCTCTTTCCTTTTCTCCCCCTCCCCCTCCATCCCTCCATCCTCCCTCTTTCTTTGTCCCTTTTTCTTTCTTTCCCTTTTCTCTTTCTTTTCTTCCTTCTCTCTTTCTCTCTTTCTTTTGTCTCTCTCTCTTTCCCTCTCCCAGGCTCACCCCATTGATTTGGTGCACTGCTCCACTCGGACTTGCTTGGGCAGGTCCCTCCAGTGCAGCGGGCTCAATGGGTGGACCTGCGGGGCTGGCACATAGAATGTGGCAATGACGGCGCGTTTGAAAAGTAGAGCAAAGCCAGAGGTCAGTAATTTTTGCTGCAAAGAATCACAAAAGATTCTGGGCTGTGCACAAGAAGGGACACACATGTCAATGCAATTCAGAAACATAAAATAAAGAAATACAAATAAAACAAATCAACAAGAATCGGCAAAGCATCTCTGATTAATTTCTATTCACTTCTAGAATCTAATCAGAGGTGCTTTGCTGATTCTAGTCCAATGACCTGCTCCAGCAGGTTAGAAGGGAGTGCGTGTGTTTGTGTGTGTGTGTGTGTGTGTGTGTGTGTGTGCATGGGTGTCAAAACTCCAAAAAACAGGTCAAGTAGTTCTGGGGAGGCCAGTCATAAATTAGAACACTTGCTAAGCAACCGGTCATTAACTGAAGACCACTTGTATTTGGTTTGCCAGTCACCAAATCATGCCCACCCAGTTATGTGACCAGCAAGCCATGCCCACCCAGTCACATGACCAGCAAGCCACGCCCACCCAGTCATGTGACCAGCAAACCACACCCTCAAATTAGTCCATGCCCACAAAAATTTGAATCCTGCTCCTGGGTGGGAGGCATTGAGGATGAGTTTGTAGCACCAAGGGGACAGTGGACTGAAAAAGTTTGGGAACCACTGATGTAAGTGATGACCTTTTACTTCATTCTACTTATGGAACACATACATTAAAATATCTGCTGTGCTGAAGTGTGTGAGATATCTCTCCGGGCACTCTTCCAATTGGAAATAAATACCTTGTGATAGGTGCAATATACTTTGGAAGACTGGTGGCAGATATAGAATTAAACACTGTTCCTCTTTCAGACCTAGCTGTAGACTTCAAGTGCCAACACTGATGAAAAGTACTGTATGACACGGATTAATGTCAGCAAGACTAACTGCGAGAAGAAAAGGAAAAAAGAGAGAAAGAAGAAAAGTGTTAACAATAGAGATTTGAGGCTTATAGTAGCAATCATGGGAATAAGGTAACACTTATCTATAATCCTTCCTCAAGTTTACCTAAGAATTAAGGACTTAATTTCATGCATTTGTCAGGAATGTTCTGAACTAATCTAATCTCTAATTTAAATTGGTGTAATTCATTCTACATGGGTCTTCCTTGGAAATTCAGCTTAAAATTTCAGTTAGTACAGGATGCAGTAGCATGTGTGTTCAGTGGTCAATCATGATAGTAGCATGTTAAAGCACTGCTATGGGAGTTCCACTGTTTACCAATAGGCTTGTGAATGCAGTTCAAGTGCTTAGCCCAACAGTACCGAGATAGCCTAGAATCTGTCTTTTTCCTCCAAGGTTCCTTCCAAGTGTTATTTTGTAGTTCTGCTTGTCATATTCAGACTACTAAGGAGCACCTGTTATGGGTCCAGATGGTATGCTGAGACAGGGTTCAACAGCAGGTATTTGCTGTAGTAGCTCTCCTCTTTTAGAGTAGCTTGCTCCTGAAGCAAGGATTGTGTCCTACCACAGTCAGGTGAACATACCGCTTCTTCAAAATGTTTGCATAAAGTGTTTATCAGTGGTGGAATTCATTTTTTTTTAACACCGGTTCTGTGGGTGTAGCTTGGTGGGCGTGGCAAGGGAAGGATACTGTAAAATCTCCAAGTCAGAAGTGGTATTTTCCAGTTCTCCGAACTACTCAAAATTTCCTCTACCGGTTCTCCAGAACTGGTCAGAACCTGCTGAATACCACTTCTGGTGTTTATGCTAATAAAAAAAAAAAATCACTCTTGGGGGAAGCAGAAAAAAAGCATGGAGAAAACAAGAAAGGATTTTTTATTTTTATTTTTCAGTGGCAAAATTCCAGTTACGGAACCTTTGTTCATGAGAGAAAAATGGCTAGCTTTCAGATAACAACCGATGACATTCTGTTGATCCAGGCATTTGGAAGATAATGATGATAGCATTAATGACGATTGCCTTTCTGATTGCTTTTTAAAATGTTTTTTTTTTCTCAAAAGCAGAAATAGCATTTTAAACATCTTTATGGACTGTTGCTTTTAACATTGATGGTTTTATTTAAGATTATTTGCATTGTTCTTTTGTAAACTGCTTTGGGCTTCTCTGAGTCCAACAGCAGCATAGCAATACCATCATTTACTAAACAGCAAGATTTCATCTGAATAAATACAGAACCTCAATGAGAAAGTCATTTAATGTAACAGTAATTCACATGACTTATCCTGCTATAACAATAATGATTTTCATCAGGTATTGCATAATTCTACCTCCTGGGGTGAGAATTTCTATTCACTGTGAAATCCAAGAATAGTAGCACTGGTATGGAAAAGCTGCCATACCTTGTACCAAATGGCATAAGGATAGATGCTGTGTATTAAAAATTCAGGGAAAACAAGTCAATTTGGGAAGAAGAGAATGTCTAATAGTTCTTCAAAGCTTGAGTTCCAGCCTAAATTTATTTTGGATTTAGACCCTGACAAACAGATTCAAAGTCCTAATTCTCCACTTTAGGTAAGAGGTGAATTTCTAGTCTCTATCTCCCAATCTACCATAATTTATAGGATTGTTGTTAGGATTAAGTGAAGGAAAAATTCCTTGGAAAATTCTGGATCAAAAAATTTAATATAAGTCAATGAAACATAGAGTGATGATTTCTGAAAGAGTTCTCAACATTTAGTTCTCGACTGGCATACTTTATCTGAGTATAGATAGTCCTTCACTTATGACCACAATAGAATCCAAAATTTCTGTTTCTAAGTGACACATTTATTAAGTAAATTTTGCCCCACCTTACGACCTTATTTGTCACAATTATTAAGTGAATCACAAGTGGTACAAGCGTGCTAAGTGAATCTGGCTTCCCCGTTGGCTTTGCTTGTCAGAAGATCACAAAAGGGGATCACATAATCCCAGGAGGGTAGTATTCAGCAGGTTCTGACCAGTTCTGGAGAAACAGTAGTGGAAATTTTGAGTAGTTTGGAGAACGTATAAATATCACCTCTGACTGGCCCCACCCCAATCTATTCTCTGCCTGTTGAGTTCCAGCTGATCGACTGGGTCTTTTTTTGCTGCCCTGCCGAAGAGAAGGGAGCTGGAAAGAAGGTAGGTGAGGTGGGAAGGGAATGCGATTTTGCAGTATCCTTTCCCCAGGAGTGGGGAGGGAATAGGGATTTTGCAGTAACCTTCCCCTACCACACCCACCAAGCCACATCCACCAAGCAATGCCATGCCCACCAAGCCACACCCACAGAACCAGTAGTACAAAAATTTTGAATCTTACCACTGCCCAGGAAACATAGCCATCATAAATATGAGTCATTTGCTAAGCAGCTGAAATTTGGTCACATGGCCATAGGGATGCTGCAACAGTCGTAAGTGTGAAAAATAATCATAAGAAGTCACTATTTTTCAATCCCATTGTAACTTTGAATAGCCACTAAATGAACTGAACTGTTGTAAGTTGCATACAGAATGCATTTGTTTCTCATATATTTGTTTTAACTGTCAAGTAAGCTTGTCTCCTCTTTTTGTCTCCTCTTTCCTTGACATTTTAATCTACCAGACATTTGCAACAGTGCAAAACCATTTGCTTCATTGTCTAGCTCAAGGATGTCAAATTCATGTCATTATGGCAGTGTCATGTGATGTATGTGACTTCTCTCCCCCCCTTTGCTAAACTGGGCATGGCCAGTGCATGATGCATCTGGCCCACAGGCCACGAATTTGACAGTCCTGGTCTAGCCCTTTAACAAAGCTTACTATATGTATTCTTCATGGCTCAGTTCTTTAGCCTACTTAGCCATGAAAGATCTTTTTATTTTTATTACTGCTTGTTGCTTCCTTTCTCCCTTTCCTGTGGAGTGGTCCTATGCCCACATTAGACAATATGAGACAACCATCCAAAACAATTGATTCATGTATGTGTCAGTATTCCAGAAAACCTGAACTCCAATAAATAACTCTGAGACAGACATGTTTTCAAAATTTCCTTTTATTAGACTAGTAAACTGGAACATCTGGGAAACCCCAAACCTGAAAGTTCTGGGTTTCCTTCCAATAAGTAAAAAAATTACAAATCCACCCCCTGCTCCTCATTCCATCACATGCCTCAATCACCATCTGTCCCAACTTGAGACATCCTCTCAACCATTCTTCAACCAGGTGCAGGAATAATATAACCTTGACTTTAAAGAAGAATGCTATTATGTCTAACCACATACACTGCACTAAATTCCCCCCTCCCATTTTTACAGGCTCAATATTGTAGCAGCATGGAAACTTCTGGTACTAATATGGCTTCCAAATGTGACAGTATGACTACAATTAATCTTGTAATTCATTTCTAGAAAAAGGAAGCAATAGGTGTGGAATATTCTTCCATAGATGCCAAAATAATTTACTTGGCCTTGCATAGTAAGAACATCCAATCCAAGAAAGTCTACCTCCCAAATCTTCCATGATACTATTGACTACAGATTTTGTGAGCAGATTACAACTTTGAGATGTTTTGCTGGTTTTTGCTATGGTCTTTTATGATAGTGGAAAACAACAGCACTTTAGTCCAAAGTAGAAATTGAACTAATTGTTTTAGGAAACTTCCTCAAATGCCCCAGTATTATTTAATCACAGAGTTCATTTTCACCAGAACCCATAAGTAAATAGTTATGGATTCTAGTTAAATGCACTCTGTGATTAAATAATAATGGGACATTTGAGGAAGTATCCCAAGACAATTAGTTCAATTTCTACTTTGGACTAAAGTGCTGTTGTTTTCCACTTCCTTACATTTTGAATCCTTCTCTAACATGGTGAGTTTGACCCTAAAGCTACTTTTTCAAAAGGCAAGTAGACTTTGTTTTTCCTTGAAGGCATTTTGCTTCTCATCTAAGAAGCTTTTTCAGCTCTCATCCAAGCTTCTGTGATGAAAAGCTAAGTGTCTTAAAGAAAAAACAAAGTGCTCTTGTCTTTTGAAAAAAACACCTTTGGGACAACCATGACCTGGATGACTAAGAATCTCCATAGATATGATGGTTTGAGGTATGCATCTGGAAAAAAGTTGCCATAGGTTAGACAAGAGAAGTAAAAATGCTGATCTAGTCTGTTTTTGAGCAATTCAGCACTTTCATAGATTTTTTTTTCTTCCTTGATTTAAAATCTATCATTCAAACCTATATCTTAGATTTTTTGTAGTATTCAGTACATTATTAAAGCCAATCTCAATAAAAAATAGTTTCAGCCTTGCTATGGGGTTGACTTCCTGATCTTAGTGGAGATGACATCAGTCTTGCAAGTCTAATTGTTTGGTACTTCCTCCTACTTCTGATAGTTCAGGTAACTTGGAAGGCATCTCTTTGAGCTGTTTCTATTCTCACTACTTAAAAAATGTTTCTAAATATTATCTCATGGATTTAAAAAAAATGCTTGTTTCTTTTGCTTAGGTAACAGATCTTGTGTATCTTGTCAACCTCATCTTCCTTATTCCTACAGTCATTAAACTTAACATAAGGGCCAGCTATAAAGCAGAGAGATAGATTAGAGCCACTTTGACCCAATGCAGAGGGCATATGTTCTGTATTTATCAGGAGGGATATGTAAAAGCTAACTTACATTGTTCCAGAACTTCTGTCATCAGAAGTATCAAATTCAAACTTGTTAGATAAATACATTTTTTCAAAGCTTTTAGGACTTTTTCCATTGTAAAGTTTATTTGGACTGTTTTGCTACAGGCAAAACAATGGTTTCCAAAACATCACCAGAGAATCAACTTCTGCTTTATCCTAATGATAGGAAGCAACCGGAAGTAACAACTATATATTTTTTTCTTTCTATTTACTTGTAATGAAAAGTAGATTAAGGCAGAGGTAGATTAAGAAGAAAAGTTTGAAATCTTCAACGGTATCTCTCATAAAATGGTCTTGGGGGGGAGGGAGAGATAAAAATTAGCAAAATGTTTGGAGCTGTTAAAATTATTTGGTTGAAGTTTAAATATCCCACAGGTGTTTTTTTTTAAATATTGTCATAATAGTATGATTCAATTAGCACTGGTCCTAATGGTTGCTCACATTATTTAATTATCTCTTATCTCCAAAATTATATTGCTTGTTTATTTAATCCTCATTTCATTTGTGTTAATTAGAAATAATTACAAGTGATATGTTAAATGCTTCATTAAATGATTTATCTCCCATAGTTGCCGTGATCCCTGCCAGCCTAAGCAAGCTATCAGTGGAGCACTGACAGCTTATAAAATATTTCTGGCTATCCCATCACTCTTTATCAGCAAAGTGCTAAAAACCTGGGAAGCTTTTGAAATAATTTCACACAGCCTTACTGAGAGCTTACAAAGAAAATTTAAACACAAGCTATATGTTTCCACATTCAGGTTTTAGGAGGTATGGTTAATCACACTATACAGCAAAGGAAGATAATTCGTTCTTCATGGCATTTATGTATTGAATCTGGGCTACAAAACTCTGCATAATCATAAGATAATAGTTCATTGCTAATATCTAATGATCATCTGAAACTTTGCAACCAAAATTTGGTGGCCTAAACAGCCATCCACATATATACGGTAGTATATAGTTTTCACAATTGCAATCAACAGTAAAGTGCAGTAAATATAGCCTTGCTGAAGGACTCCAAAGGCAAATCTAATCCATTTTCCCACAGTAGCTAGCCTATATGAAGTTCATTACATAGGACTTGAAGCAAAAGCTCTCTCATGCTGTTATTCTCCAAGAAATCAGTATACAGAAACACATTGCCTTAGATGCTGGAGGCAAAATATATCAACTTCCTGACACTCATGGCTATGAAGAAGGATACTTTTAAGTGAAGGAATGGGTAAAATATATGCTGGCCATGTCAAAGCTCTACTCCAGAGTAAGCTCTGGGTATTTCTACTGATTTACATACCAGCTAATTGGGGGAGGAGTGTAATGGTGATAACATCTATGTTTCAATGAGACCCTGAAGAGCATTGCCACTGAGAATAAGCAATATAGAGGTAGACAGGGAAATAATGTAATCTCATATAAAATAGTTTCTTATGCTCTACTAACTAGGAAGAGAACTGATGCATCAATCATGAAAATAAAACAAAATGTGGATTTCTAGATGGCATTATATCCAATATACACTAGTCTACTGGAAGTTTGCTAATAAGAATGCTGAGTGTTTAGTTCCATAACATCTGGAGAAACCACTTTCCTTTAACCTAAAGACATACTAAAAAGTAATTTTACATGTGTCACTATATGCTGTATTGTGATATTTGTCTATTGGTCATGGTATTTTTAAGAATGATCATTGAGTGAGATTGTAATGAAATTGAATGGGCCATTAGACCTTATTACTTTGTGCTGGACATGAGACAGTATGATTGCCTTGGTTACCGTTGCTATGGAAGGGAGCTTCTAGCTGATACTATGAGAATGTCTTAGAAGATAATGAAGTACCATTAAGATTAGTAGACATAAAATCTATAAAGAACATTATAGAGATATTTGACAGGAATTTGAAAGATATGCATTAACCTAAGATACCTGTTAATATTTTTATCAACCTGAATCTGATCTGATACAAATCTAGGATTTAGTGTGGTGTAAATCATAGATCAATTCAAAAATTCAATTTACAATATCCCAAATAACATGAAGAACTTGGTGTAGTTATGGCGTTATATTAGAAACATCAGTTCTAATCCCATCCTAGAGACAAAGGAAGCTGGGTAACCTTAGGCTAGTCATTTTCTAGGAAGAAGGCAAAGGCAAATCACTTCCAAAGACCTTGCCAAGTAAAAAGTGGAGTCACCAGGACTTAAAAATTAATTCAAAGGCACATGGACCCCTAATAATAATAATAATAATATGAAATGAAACATCACAATTAGAGTGATTGCATTTGAGCCAAACTGGGAAGTTTAAAAAGTATGTGTGCACACTTATTGCACACTAATTGATTGATGCATAATGTACCATCAAGTCACTGTCAATTCCTAGTGACTAGACAGAGACCGCTAAGAGTACCCAATTTGAATTTCAATCTAGATAACCATTAGATGGTAAAAATAGATACTTTTTGCTGATCTTGATTTTTTACAGCTTAGCTATGGTAGCTTTAGGATGTGAAAAGACTTTGGAATTAATCCAAATCAAATCAGTTTGGAAGCATTCAGTCTGATTTGATGTTTCAAATTGTCATTTTGATTTAGAGACCTGATTTAGTTCAGAGGTTTAATCATGTTTAAACCAAATCCAATATTCCCAAAACCTTTGATAACTGGTGATAGTTCACAGAGGTATACAATGGTCAGCTGTCTGCAATGTGCAGGAAAACCAGTTAAACCATTCAAGGAACTTTCTAGCACCTTCTTAAAAATCTCCAAAGATGGAAAACCCACACCCACCAGAGGCAGTCTATTCCACTGTCATATAATTTGTATTGTCGGGAAGAAAGCTCAGAGCCATGAAAAACTGGAAATACTCTTCTGGAAAATACTCGGCTGGATATGAAAATGTACAGATCAGTGTTGGCAAAAAAAAAAATCAGAAATATGGAAGCACCTTTCTGATTATCAAATCCTGTTAAAAGATTTGCATTATGCCTGACTTTATGCTCTTTAATAACATTTGTTAGTTGGAAGGGATGTTATCTTACTCCTGATTTTTTGCCACCACAGACTGACACAGATTTTGTTGTCCTACAAAGTCTCCAGCTTCAAGCTGGTCGTTATGGTAGCAGGGAGTTTGCTCTATAAAGTACTGGTAAAGCTTCAAGCAGATAATAAAGCACAGATTCAAGAGGTCTAGTGGGAATTTTGGCAAAGTGGAAAATGAATCAACCTAGAAGACAGAGGAAAGGATTGCAGACAGAAGAAGAGTGTTACATAATATTTGTTTGTTAGTTTGGCTGGACTAGAAATTTGGAAAAGAGAAACTAAGAGAAAAGCTATGAGTTGGGGAAACTACCCTTAAATAATCTCATTGATAACTAGCATGCAAAATCCAATTATAGTTAAGATACACAGAACTTAAAAAAAACACAAGTCTTCCATTTTAATATCTGGAATAACCATTGCATTGCAGAAGATTCACTTTGTTTGGGGTTGGTTTTGTTTTCTTGTTTTGTTTCTTTCTTTTGTTTGTTTGTAAATTATAGATCAAAAAATGATTCAAAAAATCAATTTCCGATATCCAAAATAACATAAAGAACTTGGTGTAGTTATGTCATTATATTAGAATATGCAACCCATCAGTTCTAATTCCATTCTAGAGACAAAGTAAACTGGGTAGCCTTGGGCCAGGAAAAAGGCAAAGGCAAACCACTTCCAAAGATCTTGCCAAGAAAATTGGTGCAGAACTTATAAAAAAACAAGTCTTCCATTTTAATACCTGTAATAAACATTGTATTTTATTGCAGAGGATTCGCTTTGTTTGGGGGTAGCTTTGTTTTCTTGTTTTGTTTCTTTCTTTTGTTTGTTTGTTCTTGGTGTGATGGTCAGTCTGATATCTTCACCATAGGGACAAATATTAAAGTTTTATAAAACACAGGGACATTATTTTTGTATAGCTGGTAGAGGTTTGTTGCTGATAAGTAGGTAGAATACAAAGTATTTGTGATATAGATGTAAACTTTAAAGTTTTAAATAAAATACAGTTGGGACATGAAGGCAGTGCTGAGATAATACATACAGTTCTTTCATCCAACTTCAAACACTGAAAATTAAATTGTGAAGTTAGTAAATCAAATAAATCTGCCCCTCTCCCCTCTTAATGTGTTTTGAAACAGCTGTACAAACACCAATTTATATATAATGTGAAATCTAGAATGCCTCAACACATTACCCATGGTGCTCCCTACTGGCACAATTCATAATATTTCCATTTTATGCATAATTTTCAGGTACCTAATGCCACCTACTATTTAATTTTTTAATCCTCCTGAAATAAATGTAATAATCATGGACTACATTCAGCTCCCCAGTCATGGATTTATTTTGCATGGGACTGCTTTGAATGTCAAATTCTAACAGAACTATTTGAAGTTCATAGTGAATAATGCCTTTTGCATTTTCTCTGTTATCCTACTTACCGCTGGCCTAAAATTATCCTTGTAATTCTCAAACATTTCATAATTGCAGCATGAGATCAGTCTGTCACCACATGATCCTAGACAGTTGGAAACTGAAACGAAGTTGGAATTTATATTTAAGAAGCAATAAACCTAAGAGAGAGTAGTGATTTTTTTTTCATACCTCCTTTCATGCCATAGGTTTTCTGAATATACAAGGGACGCTGCTATTCCGAGATGTTATAAATTATAAATTATTATTATCTATTTCATGTATTTATACTTATGGGGATAGGAGAATGCTATGGAAAGTGTGCCATTTGGAACGACATGCATACCAGTAATTTTCAGAGGGTATTACACAAGGAAAAAAACTAAATCAACCTAGTCCAAGCAAGGGCCAGCTGGACTTTCTCATAGCATCCAGGGAATTATAAATTTCAAGATTCAAATAAAAATATCCAAGCAGGCTAAGAAACAAGCCTTGTTGAAAGAAGTATGATTAGGCAATGATACACCTTACTACATTTTAATAATTTTTTTAGAAAAGCACCTGGGTGGAATGGTAGGAAACAAAATTGATTGATTATAAGAAGTCTAAAAGCAATCAGTGACTGGTCAACCAAATGGCAAGTGTGCTTCAATTCAATGGGCAACAGTTCTTAATTTCAAATGTATATGGATGAGGATATCAGCTCATGTTATAATTGTATAATTATAATGAAGTATAATCTGTTAAAGTAGTAGGGGAAATAGATTCAAAGAACATCTAAAATCACATCTACTATGATAGTTCTTATCATGAGACCAATGTTTGAAGAGCCACATCTTCTTACCTTTCCCTAATAAAATGAATATATATTGTACAAGAGGAAGCCATTCTATAGAGAGCAATAAATCTGTCTCAGTATAAACCAATTTCAAATCTCCAATGCAAATGACATCATTCTCATCTTTGTTCCGGATATTTTACTTGTAATATCTTGGTAGTAAATGCAAATGACTGTGGTAATAAAATCTTAAATGTTAATGTAATATCACAGAAAAAAGTCATGCTTTTCTGTTCTAGTTTCTTTAAATAGTAGAATTTTTTTATTTATTTATTTGAGATTTTCTATTAAAAGATATCTGACCCTACACCATGCTTAGTTTTCTATACTACCGTGAAATATACTTTTATTAGTTAATAATAGAGAAGATTGAGCAGTTTTTGAAAAGGATTTACAGTATGGAACATGATTGGCTACACCAAGCTATCACAGTATGAATGGATTGAGTCCCAAAATTAATAATGTACACTTTCATTTTTCTGATTACCTGGAAAATATTATAACATCCCCAGTTATAACTGTATTTATGAGAAATGAAGCAGTATTCATGATACTTCTAAACTAATGTTCTGAGGATTATAACCTTAGGGCACAAGCTTCTAGTGATTTTGAAGGAGAAGCAGATGGAGGTATCCATACTTACATTTTCTCTTTCAACATGCAGAAGCTGTGAAATGAGAATTCTAACTCCTTTTAAGCATCTTACTCAAACAGTACATTGTGGGATTATGCTGGCATCTAGACATTGTATGCAGAAATCTCTGCAGTTGTACTGTTCAGTATTTGAACAAGGATGAAATACAAACATTTATCAAAGATGCTATCAAAAATCATTATCATGATGGCTACACTTTACTTTAAGTATTGGAGATAATATGTATTAAAATTGAATGTATTAGATAAAGTTGCATATTAAGCACATATTAGAAAAAAATTCAAGCGAACAGCTGTATATCAGGGAAGATATAGCATTGTCTAATATTATAGAATGATAATGAACAGAAATGAACTGATTATCTGTACATTTCCATTTAATGGAAAATATAAGTGAAAAACTGCCTGTCACTCATGTTCAGCTTGCAGACTTTGATTGACCACTATGAACTTTTATTTTGATCCAGCAGAATATTTTATGGGTTTTTTTTTTTTACAGAATATTGTTCTGTTTGTAAACTAAATAGAAGTCCTCTAGAAATTTTATTTTAAAAAATGAAAGCAGTACCATGGAATTAAGATATTAAGATAAACAGATACCAGAGAATTTCAATTCCTGTATTCTTTCAAAAAGTAGCTTGATGCTGTTAGACAAAAATATCTTTTACTAATTACTTGTCCTAGCTGAATCATGGAAATGGGCCAAAGGCTTATATATGTACTCTACATTTAGAATCCTGTTTGTGAGTAAGTGACTATATAAATTGTTCCTTCCTGATTTCAATAATTATTCAAGGGACTTCTCATTGTGAAAAAATATGACAAACAAGAATCTCCAAAATTATAAATGTTGATGTGCTTTAAGTTACATCAATATCACATTGTCCCATGATTGCAAGTAAAGAATACTTAATGGCTGATTTCTATTAATTAGAATTTGCTTTTGGTTGAGTTATGCATTATTGAAAATATCAAAATCATAAACACAAAGTTTGTCTATTTTATTGTGCTTTTATTGATATTAATGCTACACTAAGAAAATATTTAAAAAGCTAGTTAAAAGGATTGAAATTCACATTATGTTATGATCTCAAAGATAATGTTTACAAAATGATGTATCATTGGTACATGATACCAGAGAAATTATCTAGAATAAAGGCACTTCAAATATATGTTGAAAATGTGAACAACAGTAAGAGACATTTTATCATGCTTGGTAGACATGCAAAAAAGCTGGGGTGGGGAACCTGGATTCAAATCTATACTTTTATACAGAAGATCTTAAAAATTGATAATGAATTGAAAGCAGGATTATTCCTTTTAGGATTAATGGATAAATAGAAAAAAAGTCATGAAGATTATTTCAACCTATGATTACTTAGCAAATTATGATGTAGACAAAGATAGAAAGATTTGTCATTAGCCACCAGGAGGAATGGAGAAGTTGATAGAGTTTTCTTACCTGATAAATAAAGTTATTTTATCAGATAGGATATTATTTCATTTATTGTTGACTGTAAGACTCTTATAAAATTTTTGTAGAAGCATGAATTTGTGACATATTTATTTATATTCCACCTTTATTATTTTTTATAAATAATCAAGAATTAAAATCATGTGAAGTGTTAATACTACTTTGTAATGCCTTGGTAAGATCACACTTGAAAAACTGCATCCAATTTTGGTCACCACAATGAAAAAAAGATATTGGACTCTAGAAAGTGTGCAGATAAGAGCAAAAAAGATGGAGGCTAAAACATATAAATTGGGTATTGGGTATGTCTAGTTTAATGAAAGGAAGGACTAGGGGTGACATGATAGCAGTGTTCCAATATTTGAAGGGCTGCACCAAAGAAGAGGGGGTCAACTTATTTTCCAAAGCACTGGAAGGCAGGACAAGAAGCAATGGATGGAAACTAATCAAGCAGAGAAGCAACCTAGAATTAAGGAGAAATTTCCTGACAAGAATTAAGGAGAAGTTTCCTAGAACAATTAATCAGTGGAACAACTTGCTTTCAGAAGTTGTGAGTGCTCTAAAACTGGAAGGTTTTAAAAAGAGATTGGACAAGCATTTATTTGAAATGGTATAGGGCTTTCTGCTTGAGCAGAGTGTTGACAGTAATGGGATTCTACTGGTTCGGTCTGGTTCTGTAGAACCAGTTGTTACAGTTCCCAGTAGTTCAAAGAACCGGTAAAATGGGCCCCTGCTCCTCCATTCCTGACCCAGTCTGTCATTACTGCGCATGTGTGACATTGCACACATGTGCAACAATTGCTGATGGCATTCTCCCCCACCTGCCCTGCTCTGCCCCACCCAATCACTTCTTATAGCGCATGTGCACTACGCTTCACACATTTTCCCACCCACCGCCATCGCTCCCAGCACCAGCACCACCAGCAGCAGCAGCAGCAGTGCCAGCCAGCCAGCCAGCCAGCCATTGCTGCTTGCCTTCTGCTGCCCTACTTGATCTGGTTGAGTGTGGGCAAGCCTTGGTCGCCACTATCGCTAGCCACCCTTGCTATATTATTAAAATGGTAGAATTTGAAGAATTATTCCTCTATTCCTCTTCATGAACCTACAGCCAAGCTGAGCTAGTGACAGAAAGCCATGCAAGCCATTAATTCAGAAATGATTGGATGTTAAAGTGATTGTTTTGTTTTGGAATGATTCTTATTAGCTGTATAAATACATTGCTTGTATAAATAAAAGCTTGATTTAAAAAAGAGAGTATCTACAGCAGAAGATAAAATCTTCCTTCAGGGCTTGACTCAAAGCTCAAACAAATCTACTAAATATTTTTCCTACCATAATTTAGACAGAGTTCTGTGATTAAAAGTTTTAGTTATCAAAAGTCACAACAGCAGAGGCATTGGTTTAAGTTGTTTATGAAAGCCCATTTGGTCTAGTGATTAAGGAATTAGGCTAGAAAGCAGGAGTTCATGAGTTCTAGTTCTGCCTTTGCCATGAAAGCCATCTGGGTGACAGTCACCATAGCCAACCCACCCCCAGGGTGATTGTTGTGTGGAAAACAAAAGGAGGAAGGTGTGTTGGATATGTTCATCACCTTAAATTATTTGTAAAAATAATAAATATGAGGTACAAATTAAATAAATAAATATAGTGTGGTAGACAAGATTGCAATGGCACATCTTGCCATGGCCAACTCGCCATGGCCAATTCATCATGGGACAATTCACTATGGGACAATTCAACAAATACAAAAGTTAAAATAATTTCAACAGAACCATGTTCAATAATAATAAAATAAAGAAAATCAGTCCAGATATAAAAGAGTTACAATAATTTTAACTAAAGCATGGTCATGGTCATCAATAATAAATCTAACTGAATGAAATGATTAATACAGCATTTAATTATCCCAGGGTGACTTATCCTGTAGTGAATTGGCCGTGGTGGCAAATTGTCCTAGATCCAACAATATATCATTCATATATATATATATATATATATATATATATATATATATATATATATGGATCTTTGGTTGTTCGGTTTTCTCCAGCGCAGAAGTAGCTTTCTTTCTCCGCGTAAGATTCGTAGATACTTCAATCTTACGCGGAGAAACCCGAACAACCAAAGATCCACATACAAATACCCGAGAACCTCAGAAAACATATATATATATATATATATATATATATATATATATATATATATATATATATATATATATATAAATAAATATAAATTCTTACTCAGGAAAAGGCAAGTTTTCTTTAGTTCAGTGTGGATGAGCACTAAATAATTCATTATAACCTTAGGCTCAGGCTAACTCCATTGACATGACAGGGAAAGAAATCAAGGTTTTTGTTCTCATAGAATACCTGCAAACACACACAATCAATTATTAGTTCATTTTTATATTTTATTAAGGATATCTATATCCTTCAGGTAATGCAAACGTTGAAATGCTTATGTAAAAGAAAATATCATCTGATTCCATTTATAGTATCAGATATGATCAAACTTTATCATGAAACTGCTTTTCTTTTATTTAATATAAAACACTTGCATCTAAGGAAAAATATACAATTGCAGAATACTATATTTATATATATTATTCATCACAGGCAAAGATTAGTTTGGGACAGAGTCGTAACTACCATTTTCTATTTCATATATTTTATTATTATCAGAACTAACTTATCAAAACAGTTAAAAGATGAAAGGGTCTTTAAAAATTTCTTGGATTTGTGTTTAAAATGATTTAAATCTGTTTAAATATTTAAAATGATTGAGTTGATTTTCAATTGATTTTTGAGCAAAATTATTATCTGTGTGAGAGAGCAAAGATACTTTATACATGGGAATACTGTACTTGAAAAGAATAAATAAAATCTGAGTATTAAGAACGTGATTCAGTAAAAATGAAAACAATGAACAAGATTAACAATCTACAGAATATAAATAGTGTAAATAACAAATGAACTGGAAGAATAATTTATAAAAAGCTTTAAAATAAACAAGCACACAGAGACATCATAAGAAATAATTGCAGAACGTAACAGAAACAGAGATGTATGCTAGAATGCATAAGGCAATAGAAAGCAGAAAACTGACTGAAACATCAGCATTTATACCAAACATTTTCATTTTGTGTTTCTATCAATTCGTAATTGTGACCCTTGAAAGGAAAACATAAGCAAAGTTTCCATTTATTTTGAAGTTTAGTTGGTAAGTCAGGCAATAACTGTCAGTTGAGATTCTCAGTCATCTAGGTCATGTTGTTCCCAAAGTGCTTTTTAAAAGGCAACTGGACTTCAGAAAGAAATAGTCAGTGAGAGAACAAGAGTTAAACAAGTTTTTCTCTGTCACACTTAATCTGGATTTCTAAACTTAGAGTTCAGTAGAAAGAAATTTGAAACCTCTCTCCAGCAGGCTGAAAACTGCACATGGGAATAAGAGCAAGGATTTGGGTTTTTTTCCTAAGATGCAAAGAATATGAAATTGAAAACATCTGAATAGTGAAGAGCTTGAAAATTGTTTGAAGGCAGAAAGTTTTGTAGGATGTAAAAGTACACTCATTTATGGCCATGTGGCTTATTTTTTTTTCTGACAGTTTTTTTTTAATCTTTATAAGCTAGTTACAGCTGGGCACAATAGATAGGGACATTATGACCTTCCCTGTGCTAGGAATAGCCCTACCTATTAAATTTGGCTAGTGCACATGGGTAAGAATGCCAGTTGGTTCTTTTTATTATGAATGATGTTTATGCTTTATCACAAGCAGAAGAGAAAGAAATGTAGATGTAGGGAAACGTTTTAAAAATCTGAACAATTTTTTTAACAAACAGACAATTTATCCATCCCTGCATAGTTGAAGATAAAACAGAAGTTACCAAGAGCCTACTGAAGAACTAGAGCAGTAGTTTCTTATTCTGTAGGTAATTACCCCCAAGGGAGTACTTTAGGGATATTCTGGGGTAATGGAGCAATTTCTAGCTGTTTATTTTCAAGTTGGGGATCCAGTTTGGGAATGCTACTGCTGAGATAGTTGTGCAAAACAAAAATGCCTGGGTTTTTTTCTCAGGGTAATGATGTTATTTGAGACCAGGAAAAGGACTAATTGGGTCAAACAGTTGAAGAACCGCTGAACTAGAGCATGTCTCCTTGCCAATTAAACTGGGTCTTTGCTACTTCTGAAGAGATTACATAATGTACTAATGAAACTTCCTAACTTTATCTCCAAGAATATAAATTATTCCAACATCTGTTCGTCAATACTGCTAAAAAGCTGCTTATCAACTGAAAAAGAGATAGGATAGGAAACACCTTGCAGGTTGTTTCTAAAATAAAGCAAAGACAATTTGGAATGATACTATATTTATCTTTAAATCTGATCAAATTTTGGGAAAGTTTGCCATTTTTTTCATGCAAACACTCAAAATGTGCACAAATGTTGATGATGACAAAGTGTGTTTGAATTGTGCCATCTAGTTTTTAAAATAATTGATGCGATTGACGCGAGGCTTTATCTCAAGTAGCAAGCTTCCTTGGATCAACATAGAGAGTGTCAAATAACCTGAGTCCCTGTGGATTATATCCTTACTCATTCTATGGAAACCACAATCACACCACTACAAAATTGGTGTAAACATGCTTGAATTCAGTAATAACCCACTCTAACATCTTCCATGAAGCCATATTGTTATTCCTGAAAAAAAGTCCAGTGGCCAATAAATTTAAATAAGAACCAGTAGCCAAGTCACTCGAAATTGGGAAATATATATTTCTTATAAAGCTGTAATAAAGGTAAAGTCTGTAGTATTATCATATTCCCATTTTTCCTGTTTGAAGCTCTCCAAAACACAAATCATATCTGATTTCCAAAGCAAGTGAAAGTAGATTCCAATTAAGTTTTGTAGGTTTTATTGTTCTCTAGTCTTATTTTGTGTTTTGTATGTGTACATCATTTAGTCTCGGTTTTTTTTAGTTATTTTGAGTAAAATATAGTGTCTCTTCTCTGCCATTCAAAATACTACTTTAGCAAGCTTTTCAAAATATGAATGCAATAAACATTGAAATGTAGACAGATTGGCATTGACTGACAGCAGAGACAAATACTACTGCTACAAAAGAGCTGTCCTTATTTAAAAATGTGCATTTAAATGTGTAAATAGTCACGTGCTAATTTTAAGCAAGTTTCTCTGATAGGTGTCTGTCCCATTTCTTTTAATTGCTTAGCTATGCCCTCAGGTGGCAGTTCATTGTAACCCCCACCCCCCCAAGAGAGCCAGGGTGGTTTAGATGCAAGTCTGGAAACTAGGACACATAAGCTCTAGTTATTCTTAGGCACCAAAGCTAATTGAATGACCTTGGGCTAGTTATACTCTCTCTCAGCCTACATCAATGTGAATCTATGTGAGTATCCTGTAAAACAAAAACTCTCATCAAGTCATGCACCATGCAAAAACAATAGACTCTGTAAGTATCTACAACAAATTCTAAGAAGAGCAAGTCATTCTATGCACACCTAAATAAAGTAAGTCAGTGGTTTCAGTTACAGAATGTTTAATCTGGAGCTAGATTTTTTTAATAAAAGTTTTATTTAAGTTTTCACAAAACATATAAATACAAATAAAATATCTTTTTTTGAGAACAGCGTGCCCCCAGGTTATCACTTCTCCATACAGACATAAACTCAATACATATTTATCTTATGCATTTTAATCCATATCTTATAACTATTTTTGCAATTTTTTCAATAGTTTTTCCCTTTCTTTACTTCCTATAGCCTTATTTTAAATTATCTCATTGCTTTCTTAATTCAATTACATATCTTTTTCTAATTTTTAAAATCTTTCTAATCAATGTTTTTATACTTTCATCTGTCCTATTTACAATTTCATATTATCTTTTCTCATAAAACAAATTTTCCCCTGTAATTACTAGACTGGAGTGTAACACCTTTGTATCTTTTTTTCAAATCTTGTTTAAAAATTTAAGTTACACCTTTACAGTTATAACATTCATTTTTTAACCTCTATTTTATAACACATCCCTATTTTCAATTGAATTCTGCTTGGTACATTTCCTTAAAAATACACACTAAATTCTTAAAAGAAAAAAAGTATATATGTATATATATCTGTGTATATATGTATAAAAATAGTAAATGGAATAATTATTCTATTCAAGTACAGCTCTGCCATTAATATTAATAACAATCTTTTACATTTCTATTTCTTTTAACAAACATTACCTAGTAATATCAGTTGTCTTTCACTTTAATAATCTATATTTCATATTTTACCTATTACTATATTTAAATAAAAAATAGTTATTAACAGTAGTCAATAAAATTATTATTCTTATTCATATTCATACTTGTCAACTGATAAAAATCTTCCATGTTTCTTTTCAGTTTTTTTTAACTTTCTTTTTAAATCATTGAGAGCCTTATTCTCTTTACAAACAAATATTCCATTACACATCAATACAATTTTTTTCTATCATCTTAATCATCTAAACATATTTTCTAACCCTTTTCTATTTCTATTTCTAATATAACAATGCTATCCCATGCACCCTTGCAGAATCCTCTCCTTAAGTTAAATTTTAACCATTGTCTCTGTGTCTTTTAAATAGGTTTATACCTTTAATTCTTGTTTGCTTTTTCTGTACTTTTATATTTTGTTTCTGTCCTTTATAGCTTCTTTTCCTTTCCCTCTTCCCTTTCTTCTTCTCCCTCCCCCTTTTATTCCCTTTTCTATCTGATTCTCCCTTCTGTGATCCTCCCTTTTGCTTCTTCCTGATATTATGATTGCTTTTCAAATTACTCCTTTTTTTGGTTGTTGCTTCAATGCTTAATTTTTAACTCCCTTTCCCCCCTCTTTCCCTTTTTTACTTGGCTTAAAGTTGCTTGGTCATTAAAGATGGCTTCTTATTTATCCCGCCCTTCTTGTTCTACCAGCGTTTCTTCTTGTTTTTCATAGTTCAAAATCTCCATTTCTAAAAATTGAAATATGAAGCCAAAAGATCCTCTTCCATCTTGTGCTTCTTCTTTTCATTCTTTGAGTCTCAGTTTTAACTCTTCAAGGAGTGATGCCATTTAAAAAAAAATTAAACAACCCCCAAATGATATTATTTTGTTTCATTAGGATCCACCATCCCAAATTATAGGAATCATCCAATAATCCAAAACTGTTTCTTGCTTCTTTTCTCACTTTCTCATTCCAGGGGCTTTGTTATCTTGTAACAAAGTTTCAGCTACAATGTATCTTTTGCAAGCCTTGTTAAAATTCCACTATCGATTTTTTAAAGTTCCAGGTAGTCTCCTCCATTTTGCAGATTCTACCATCTTGTTTCCTTTTTCCCTCCTCTGCATTCTTTCTTTTTTTATAGAAAATTTTTAAATTATCAGGTTTGAAGGGCTTCGGCGACAGACAGAAATCTGAGATCATGTGCGGTTTCGGTCTGGGCTCGCTGCTGGAGTGTCCTGAGCCAGCTGGGGGCTAAGCCACCCTGTAGATGTGGTAAAGAGGGGGGAGACCACCAGCAGGGTTGAGGAGAGCTGCATCTCTCCTCATCAGCTGGCCATTACTCCCTTTCCTGAAGGTGGTTGCAGCGGTGGTCAGAAATGGCCACCACAAAGAAGAACTCGACCGGAAAAGAATGTGCAGGAGGAAGATAAGAAGTGAAAGTTTTGGCTGACTAGGTTAAATTGTAAAAGCAACAACTAAGGTATCATGGACTTTAAACTTACAAAAAATAACATCGCTCCCAAAGAAGAGTTGGAAGCAGTGAACGAAAGTGAAAAGGGAAAGGTTTGGGTTTTTTTTTCCTTCTCTCTCCTTCCCTAAACTGACAACTAAGAGACTTAAATAAGAAATCAGAAAAATCCGCTTTGACATCAATTGGCAATTAAGCTGAAAATAAAACAAAATGCTAAAGGGATAATAAAGATTTCTGGACATTAAAAATTTTCTTTTTCATAAGCAGGAAGGGAGAGAAAAAGAATAAGGGCAGGATCTGGAAGAGGGAGGAGACTGCCTGGAATTAAAAAGAATCTACAGTAAAACTTCAACAAGACTTCTAAAAGATACATTTTAACTGAAACTTTGCAACTAAATAGTAACCCCAGGAAGAGAAAGTGAAGAAAAGAGCAAAAAAGAAACAGCTTGCGTGTATTTGGATTATTTGGTGATCTTTGGATTTTTGGTTATTATATTTAAATGACTAAAATCAATTGGGTGGTTGTTTAAAAATTTATACAATGGCACCACTTCTGGATGAATTGAAAATGGAAATTAAAAAGTACAAAGAAGATGAACAAGAAGGGAAGGGTTCTTTTGGCTTTGTTTTTCAATTCTTAGAAATGGAGATTTGGAACTATGAGAAACAACAAGAAAAGACTGAAAAACAAGAAGACTGGGACAAAGAAGAAGCCATCTTTAATGAACAAGCAATTTTATGTGGGGAAGAAAAAGGAAAGGGGGGAAAGAGAATGGAGAATTTAAGACTTAAAAAAATAACCAAAGAAAAGAAAAATAATTCGAAAAATAAGTATAATACTGGAAAGCAACAAAAAAGGGGAATACAGAAGAGAGAAACAGAGGTAGAGTGACAAGGGGGTAAAAGGGGGAGAGAGAAGAAGAGAGGGAAGAAGGAAAGGAAAAGAAGTTACAAAGGACTGGAGCAAGATATAGAGAAACAGGACCTATTTAGAGACAATGAGTGAAAATCTAACTGAAAAGGGGATTCTGTAAAGGTACATAAGATTGTATTGTTATATTAGTAATAGAAATAACTTTAGAAAATTGGAAACAACGTATGATTAAAATCAGGGATAAAATAGTGTAATTTAATGAAATGTTTGTGAATAAAATAAGTGAAATAAAATAAATGAGAAAATTGAATTAGGAAGGAACGGGAACATTTTAATTAATGTTTTATAAAATATAAGTGAAGAGAGGGGGGGAATTAACTATGGAAAGCTTATAATTGTTCCCATAGAAGTATGATATTTAATTGAAAAGTAATGTTAAAGATGTTAAGACTTTAATGAATATTAATATTAATGATAGAATTGAATTGGAATTGAATGTTGTTTTAATTATATACATTTATAATTTTTTCTTTTTTTTAAGAATACAGTGTGTATTTTAAGAATGTACCAAGCAGAATCTGAATGGAAGTTATGTATTATATTGAATGTTACAACTTTAGGGAAAAGATATAAAGGCGTCATACTCCAATCAGTGACTACAGGAGAAATTTTGATTAATGAGAAAAGATAATAGATAATTGAAACAGGACAGACAAAAAATATAAATAGAATGATTTGAATTGAGATGAGATAATTAAAATAAAACTGAGAAAATTAAAAGAGGGGAGAAGCTATGCAGAAAATGTAAAATAGTAATAAGATATGGAATAGAATATAAAAATGAGCATGAACCTGAATTTGTGTCTGTACGAAGAAATGTAACCCGTGATTACGCTACTTTCAAAAAAGATGTTTTATTTGTATTTTTTTTCTCTTTGTGAAAACTCAAATAAAACTTACAAAAAAAAAATTTAAATTATCCAAGAATCTTTATCCCTCTGACACCTTATTTTCAGCTAGAAATAGCCTATTAATGTCAAAGTGGATTAGTATCAATTTGTTATTTGAATCTCTTCTTCTTAATGTTCCAAGTCAATTAAAACTGTCAATATGAGAGGAAAAATAGGCAATTCCATTTCCTTTCCCTTTCTCTTTTGCCACTTAAGATCTTTTTTAGGAATAGTATTAGTCTTTAAAATTCAGATCCTAGGTATCTTAAATAGATGTTCTCCATTCAACCCGGTCAGTCAAACTTTCTCCTTTAAACTTCCTCCTGCACAATCTTGTCCAGTCGGGTTCTTCTTTGAGGTGGCCATTTCTGACCACCACTGCAACTGCCTTTGGCCAGCCAAGGAGGAGAGATGCAGCTCTCCTCAACCCCGCTGACAGCTCCCCTTCTTCACCACCTCTATGGGATGGCTTCAGCTCCGAATCCGGGCAGCTCGGGGTACTCCAGCAGCGAGCACAGATCAAAACCACACACGATTGTGGATTTCAGTCCATCACCGAAGAAGCCCATACCAGAAATCCTGGCTCTAGATATTTTTGTTACTTTGGTACAGCTTTACTCACAGAAAGTAACATGGCCATTTCATTTGAATTCTGAAATTCCAGTTGAACTCTTGATTAGCAGACTTGTAATAAAAGCAAAGCTGCTATAGTTATTTTTCAGAAAGTTGAATAGTGACAGTGAATGCCTTTTGATATGATATAAAAATATTTTGCTGAGATTATTTAGGTGACATTCATAGAAGGGCATCCCCACCTGATGTCTGGTGTTGAACCCTGCTTTTTAGGATGTGGTTGTTGAAGAAGATGTATTCTGATCTTCTGGTTTCATTCTTAACTTTTTATTGTCTTCTTTATTGCTAATTCATGCTTCCATATAGTTTCCCCCCTCCCCCTCTCTCTGTGTATATAAATCTAATTTATATATCAATAAAGTTAGGATTTGTTGAAATTTCAAGAATACATATACTGCTCATTTGTTTAATATATGATTAACTGGTTTGTGTGGACCCACAAAAGAGATTAATTGAATAATTGGGATAAGCATGTTATATGTAGGCAGACAATGGTACTGGGTGTCAATCACTCATCCCTATTATAGAAAATTGTGAACTAAAATATAGTTTTGTTACTTGATTTTTTGCATAAAGTTATCCTGATATGATACAGAGGATAAGCCAGTGAATCTTATAAATACTATTAAAGAATGTTAAGATTTTTTTTGTAAATCGTCATCAAAAGTGAACAGTATCAAGAAATGGAAGATTGATCCATAAGCAGAAGACATAGATTAATTTGACTTTAGGTTAAAATAATGCAGTCAGTTATTGATGACTAAGATAATTAGTGCCCAAGAGATTTTGTCTGACATTGTATTTGATATATAACTTTTGAAATATAATAGTGATGTTGTTGGTTTTCCAAGATAAATTGTACAGGCTTGATTTCAAAAGAAGATAAAGATCATTTAAAAGATAATAATTTGGACAAATGATCAATTGAATATTTTTCAGAAATAATAATTATGTGTTAAACATATCAGGGGCTAGTATAAGAAATATAGCTAATTATATTACTTTTTATATGTAATAGCTTATTAAAGAAAATACCACCTCTGCTTTGGAGCACCATGGTAATGTGACCTCAATTTGGTTGCTTGACAACTGGTTCATGTTTATGGCTGTTTGCAGAATCTTATGAACACATGACCATGATCTGTAATGGTGTCTGCAGGTTTCCAAAATTTACTTCCTGTTTCTGGCAAAAAAAATGCCCATTGGGGAAAATTGATTCCCTTAATCATGTCATTAACTTAACAACTACCATATTTACTTACTCACTGCAGACCACTTCAACATATGACCTCCCCAAAAGGCTCTGGTCATGTGATGCCTCAACTTACAACCACAATGTGTTGAACAATAATTCCAGGTTCAGTTATGATTATAAGTTAAGGACTACCTGTAAAGGAAAAAAACTTGCAATTTTGTACATTCATCTCATCTTTTTCTCTAGATTTTTTTTCATTGCAGTATATATATTTTTCCCCAAGCATTTGGACCCAATCCAAAATGTTTTGACTTTACATTATATATCTTCCTTTTTTTTCAACAGTTTGCAGATGTTTTTTAAGTTCCATAAAAATCCTTCCTCATTTTCATATCCAGTTTTCTTTGCTAAATGAATCTGTATTTGTTTCCATAATAAATGTGTTTTTATAAGCCATTTATCTAATATATGCAATTCTACAATTCTTTATATATTCTCAAATGCATAAAAATGTATGAAAATTCATAATTTGAAAAGCCTAGATTAGACTGATTTATATTGAAATGCAAACCAGACAAATTTTTCTTCCATTCTTTCAGTATTTTTTCTTTAAATGTAGAAAGCTGCATCAAAATAAACTGGATCTTCAGGCTATAATTCACTTCACTTCCATAAAGAAAAAGCCCATCCTTTTCGATGAAAGAATGTCTGCTGATATTAATTTGGAACAGCTACAGTTTCTCTCTCTGTGTGTGTGTATATATATATATATAAAAAACACACACATATATACAGAATATATATATATATATTCTGAGGTTTTCGCGGGTATTTGTATGTGGATCTTTGGTTATTCGGGTTTTCTCCCGCATAAAAATATTTTACGTGGGAGAATATATATATATATATATATATATATATATATATATATATATATATATATATATATATATATTCTTATATTCTTATATTCTTATATTCTTATTCTTATATATATATATAAGTTTTTGCGGGTACTTACATGTATGGTATTCAGCTTTGCTCGGGTATTTTCCCACGTCATTGTAGTTGTGCTTTTAAAGTTGTAGCAACGTTTCGGCAGAATCTCATCTGCCATCATCAGGCTTCTGTATTGTGTTCATCTGTGAGTCAGACTTTTACAGTGGTTTCAGATTTAAATTTGGGGCAGCCTATTGCTGTGCCAGAATGGTTTTTTCTTCATCCTGATTGGTCGGGAATCTTGGTCTTGGAGTTTGCTGTGTTCTGCTTGATTGGTGTTTCTAATATCCTCTCTCTGTTTTGTGGCTCTTTTTGTATCTTGATTGGTTGGCAACATTGTGTTCCTTTATTGGAGGCCTTTAGTGCAGCTTGGCTCCGGGTAAATGGACGGCTATCATTTGTTAGGAAGCTAGGTTTGATCTGGGTGCCTGGTTGGGGTGTGTTTGAGCTGGAGGTATCAGGGGCGATCTGTTTGTGCCCAGGTGCTTGCCTGGCTAGTGGTGTGGAGACACAATACAGAAGCCTGATGATGGCAGATGAGATTCTGCTGAAACGTTGCTACAACTTTAAAAGCACAACTACAATGATGTGGGAAAATACCCGAGCAAAGCTGAATACCATATATATATTCTTAAGTTTTTGCGGGTACTTACATGTATGGCATTCAGATTTGTTCGGGTATTTTCCCACATCATTGTAGTTGTGCTTTTAAAGTTGTAGCAACATTTCAGCAGAATCTCATCTGCCATCATCAGTCATCTGTCATCATCATCATCTGTCATCATCAGGCTCCAGATGAACACTATACAGAAGCCTGATGATGGCAGATGAGATTCTGCCGAAACGTTGCTACAACTTTAAAAGCACAACTACAATGACATGGGAAAATACCCGAACAAAGCTGAATGCCATATATATATATATGTATATTCTGAGGTTATATATATATATTCTGAGGTTCTCGTGGGTATTTGTATGTGGATCTTTGGTTATTCGGGTTTTCTCCTGTGTAAGATTGGAAGTATCTAGGCAACGTTTCGATGAAGTCTCATTCATCATCTTCAGGCTTGTGTCTTTGGCTCTATGCTTTTCAGGGTAATGTGAGCTTGCAGCTGCTTCTTCCTTTCATCGAAACGTTGCCTAGATATTTCCAATCTTACGCAGGAAAAAACCCGACTAACCAAAGATCCATATATATTTATATATATAAAACTTACCAAATGAAGACAAGAAATCAGTTGACTCAAAGCATCAAGTACATTACGGACAGTATATCATATTATTTTGAAACCTTATTAACATTATTGCAGCTCTTAAAATATGATAGATGTTTACAAGGGTACCAAAGGTTTGATTGATCAAAGCAATAAAGCTAAGGAACTCTAGTTTGCGAATAAAGGATATTGTAGAACAAAAATGAGAAAGATTCAAATAATAAATTATTGTTCTTTCGCTAACGTTAAAAAAAGAATGAATATAATATAGCTACTGTATATAGGATCTTCCACATCATACAATATGATAATATGTCTCAAGGAAACATAATATGGATTTATAATAAAAAATTAGAAGGGAGAAATCATAATATTAAAATGATTTCATGAATTTGGATTTTTCTAAATTAGCTGAGACATGGATTTCAACAGAATAGAAGGTTTGTCTATTCATGTCAGACTTAATTATGAAATAGTTTTCTCATGAGTAAATGAGCTATCATAAGCTTAAAGTTTTTGCTTTCTCCATAGCATTTGCAGGTAGAAGTATTTAAATAATTATTCCTGTTAAAAACTAAAATATGAATCCAATTAAGAAATATGCAAAAGAGGAATCATACCTTCTGCTTCCACCAGATCCCCAGGCGACCGATAAAGAAGATATGAATGCAGTATCTCATCCCCAGGTTTCCAAGGATTATCTTAGAAAGGTATTTCCTTTAGTCCTGGTGGCTACATATCCTTTATTGCTAGTAATCACCCATAGCTTTATCTTTAAGGAATTTGCCTGATTTTCTTTTTAGGTGGACCAAACTGGTAGCTATGTCTGTTTTCTGATAGAAAACTTAATAGGACCTTGGTGATACTTTTAAAAATAAATATTAAAAAGTATAAAAGTACTTTAAAAAAAAGTAAATACTTACCAATCAATACATTTTTTTATTAATTAGGGCATTTACAATTAACATGAATGAAGGCAAATACACGTGTCCCAGGATAATGTTGTAAGAACAAATCTGGATCGGTCACCGAAAGCAGAGTTTTACTCTTCCAAGCTTTCAGACTATTGCTGGAGCCCATCTTCAGGGAAATAGAGAGAAATTTCCTGAAGATGGACTCCAGCATTCATCCAAAAGCTTGGAAGAATACATCTCTGATCCTGGTGACCAACCCAGATTTGTTGTTCAAACAATTATCAGTTTATGGAGACAGAGCAGCAAGAACATTTGTACCTGCTATGCAAGACAACCAAATTAAAAACAAAAACAAATCTGTAAGAATTCAGCACACTATCCAGTTCAATGAGACAAGGGTAAGGAATTCAGGAGCATATTCAGTTCAGTGAGAGAAAGAGGAAAAAGAAATACACAGAGAGAAGAGGAACTGTTGGAAAAGGTGGCAGCTGGCAGATGCCCAACTATTAATATTATAGCTAGCTAGAGATTATTCTGTCACAGTGCCTTTTACAAGTATCATCTGTCCGCAGCCAAGGTAAAGTGGAACTAAATCTAAAAATGCCACAGTTCATCACATTAATCTATAGCTCTCCTTCCCATGAAAAGATGATAGCAAAAGGATTGATGCTGATGGTGCAAATTCATTGAATGTCCTATACTTGAAATTTTATACTAGGCTGAGTTTGACACAATAACACTAAACTGAACGTAATTCAGTGTGATCTCTCTGCCATTTAAAACTCATGGTCCATTCATGTGCAAATGCACAAAGTTAGGGGAAAGTGTCAGAACTATCCTTGATCCTTTCTTTTCATTTTTTTTCCAGTAGTATCCCCTTGGCCTTTAAATAAACTTCTTTCCTGAAATCCTGTAATACTCATGCAGTCATTTAATGCTGAAAAGAGATTAAATAGACCTTTTAAGAATCATCAAATCGTCTCAAAGGTACATCTGAAGGATTGGTAAGATAGCTATACACTAATATTGAGAGAGTAGGAAATTTGTCAGGACATTTTCACAGAGTCTATACTTCTGTATCTGTGATCATCATTTCTCCCAAATTGCTGGTATAATTGTATTAAAGTAATTTACCCCAAAAACCTATCTAGGGTATCTTCAACAAATGCACAAAATGTTAGGTGTCATCATTTTTAATATTTTAGTGGGACTTGCAAAACAAAGTATCATCAAATCACAGATTGATCTCGGTTTTATCCTAGCTTTTCAGGCTCAGCTATCCCACAAGCTGTGCTGATTCTTAAAAGGAAATAACAAAGAGAAGTTTTAGAAAGAAAAGGAAAGATAATCATTTTTATCATTTATGTTACCTTTGATTTTATAAATGGGTACCTTTTTAATATCTAATGTCTGTGACTCATTTTTTTGTTTGTGTGATTTTATCTGACTAGGTTTCCTTATGGCTGCTAGGCAGAGGTGGTATTCAGTCGGTTCTAATCAGGAGAACTGGTAGCAGAAAATTTGAGTAGTTTGGACAATCTGCAAATGCCACCTCTGCCATGCCCACCAAGCCACGCCCACAGAACTAGTAGTAAAAAAATTTAAATCCCAACACTGCTGCAAGGAAGATTTGGAATAAAAAGGAATCACACAATGAGGAACTGCTACAACAATGGGTTGGGATGTTACTTCTGTCTATAGAGTCACTTTTAGAAAATAATGAGAACCTGGGACAGTCATTAAAAAAGCAAAAGTAGATTTCCTTATAAACTGGAGATAAAATATTTGCATAAAGCTAACTTTTATTTAGGAAAAGAAAATTTAAAGACAAACATTAACACTTACTGTATGTGGAAGCTGTTTAATTTTGGGGAAAATTACTCTAACGAATATTCTAACTAATGCAGATTATTAAGATACTGGTGTAGACTTTATAGATCAAAACAATGTGAGGGTGATGCCTACAGATGACTGTTACCTGTAATATTATTATGTACCAAATAATTGTCTCTGTGTTTCTAGGCCCAAGGATAATAAATACAATCTAAACATGTGTTAAAACATCTTCTGAGAGGCCTCAGAAAAGTGGGTCAGGATGCAAAAGGAAAATTACAGATGTTGTTGGGAAAATGTCCATTCAATCTAAGAGTCACTATTGCTAGATGTTAGTTTGAAAGAGGAAAACATCAGGTTAGGAGATAACAGTTTAAAAATGCAACAGAGAAAGTTCCTTCAATCAATCAGGACTTGCTTTTACTCATAATGTACACATCATTTCTGTATTTTTTTTAATTTTTCCCCTATTTTCCTTGCTCTTATTCCACTGCCTAATATCCAGTGCTATTGACTCAGTTCACTGAGCAAAACATTTATTTCATAAATAGATGAAGGCTAAAACTTTGAAAGCCAACTTAGGGATAATATAATAATGCCTTAAATGCAGAGAGTTTAAGATTATGTGATTATATTGGGAAGCTGCTGTCAAATAAAATAGATTTGGCTCAGTATTTTCACAATGTCAATAATGTGATTATTGTAAGAAAGTTATGAATAATTTATATCATATCTTGTACTAATGCTAAGTTCACCCTATTTGTTCCCTAAACTTTGAATGTTAGTATAGGCATTTGAGTCCTTTATAGGCCTTGGGCAGTGGTAGGATTCAAAAAATTTGCTACCTGTTCTGTGGGTGTGGCTTGGTGGGAATAGCAAGGGAAGGATACTGTAAAATCTCCAGTCAAAGGTGGTATTTGCCAGTTCTCTGAACTACTCAAAATTTCTGCTACCAGTTCTCCAGAACTGGTCAGAATCTGCTGAATACCACCTCTGGTCTTGGGTACATCTCTTATATCTCGTACGTTCCATCCTTTCTCTACTTCTTTATGTTTTTTTATCCTTTCTCTTTATTTCCTACCTCCTAATGTGATTTGTTATTTAGTGGTTTTTGCTTGGTATTAGGTTCTAAAAGCTGTAAAGATTGCACCATCAATTTTAGTTTATAGCCCTTTTGATAAGATGATCCAATTGTTTTCCAAATATATTCTTTTCAGTTCTTGTGAGGTGCAGTCTATCCCTTGCCAGTAGCCCTTCATATAGGTAATGCAAACCATAGTTTAGGAAGTTGAAGTTTTGTTGATAATATCAGTTTTTAAACAGTTCATTTCTAGAATCCTTTGCTCTATCATGGATGGTTTGCCTTTTCTTGGAAGTATAGAAGGTAACACTACTTGTGCTCCAAATTCTTTAATTTTCTAAAGATATTATAAAGATATTTATAATATCTTGTTATTGTTTTCAGATTCACTCTTGTGTCATTGGTCCCCACATATAGGAAAAGAAAGGGGTAGTAATCCATGGAGTTGATTAGTAAGGTACTCAGTTACATCTTTGATTTTTGCTCCAGGGAGACCATATACCTCCCTAGATTGACTACTGGTCTGCAGACTAGAGTTTTTATTCCCCTAAGAATTGAATCTCCTATCACCAATATTCACCTTTTTTTTCTTAGGGAAGTCTGGGATACTTATTTTTCCTATTGCAGGAATGCTAGGTTGTACCTCTTTTTTAGAAATTATTGATGAAAGCTGTTTGTGGGTATCTGTATATATTCTTCTGGGGGGAGCTATGAAATAATATATAAAAAAAACCAAATAAAACTATAAAAAATCAAAACTAAAACAACCCATCTGTTCTTATCCCCTGATATATTATTTGGCCAAACATTCTTCTTTTGTTAGATGACACAGTGTAAGAGTAGGATGCTGTTGCCATACTTAGCACATAAAAGGGTGGGAAAAAGCCAGAAAAACCTCCAATGGGCAAAGTAGTTAAGAAGGAACTAAGTCATTAAGGAAACAAAGGAAAAATGTCACCTGAACCAGAAAAAAGAAATTGGGCCTCAATCAACAAAGCAAGAACTTTGGGGAAAAAATGGGTCCTGAAGCCTGTCCACTTTTGAGTTATCCTTGGATTTGGACTTGATATCTTTTATGGTTACTGGCTACTGCCTGCCTAGTTGACGATGTGGGTAAATGTGTGAGTTTGTGTGTGCATGTGTGAAAGAGCAAATTTATATACATTGTTACAGTGGTGGGATTCAATTTTTTTTTACTACCCTTTCTGTGGGTATGGCTTGGTGGGCATGGCAAGGAAAGAATACTGTAAAATCTCCAGGCAGAGGTGGTATTTGCCAGTTCTCCAGAGCTGATCAGAACCTGCTGAATGTCACCTCTAACACTGTAACCAGTAAACATTTTGTTGTTCATTTACATTCACTTGGTCTCTGTGTCAATCCTTTATGTGCCTCAGGGTTTGGTTGAAAGTGATTAGAGTATAGATATTTACCAGGGCTGTGAATGGGTGATCATAAACCAAACCTGGGAGCGTGTATTTAACAATGGACTTTGGCATATAAAGAGATATCAGTTTTGATCATGCAAATGTCAAGAATGGCTTGAAATGAAAGGTAAGCAATGGTGGCTTATCAGTATAAAGAATTCATGTCCAATAAAAAAAAAAACTACAAGAAGTCTTCAAAGCTACTGTATACTATCTAGTCAATTTCATCTTTCATGATTTTGAAGGCTTACACTACATTTCATTCACCCAGTGCAAAACTGTTTATCTCCCTTCTACCTTACATCCTTCACTTTCTAAATTATATTTTTGTAGTCAAAACATATTCTCCATTCTTCCAAGATGGCACATGTTCAAACATCTCACACTGGAAGGATCTGTCATGTTTCATTATATAATATAACAGATAATGCAACATGCTAAAGAAACCTAATATGACACAAAGGAAGTATTTTTTCCCAGTATACACTGAGAAAAGGAGGCAAAATTGCCAAGAAACCCTGTGTATTCTCTTGTGCTGATATTTTGGCAGAAGCTGCAAGTCAACCAGTCACCAGTTATCAAGGATACTTTTATTTGCAAATCCTACAGATTGTTGGAAGACCAAAACAACAATGCAAAATTATCTTGATGGATTGGAGAAATGATTGATAACTTGGTGACAAAAAAAGTGACTCAAATTATTAGGAGAGCAATGGAGTATATTTAGTGCAGGGGTGTCAAACATGTGGCATCAGGGCAGTGTCACATGACGTATTGGGATGCTTTTTCCCTTCACTAAATTGGGAAGGGGTGGGGCCAGCATGTGACCCACAAGTTTGACATCCCTGATTTAGAGGGTCTCAAACTTTTTAATTTGCAGCAAATGTTTAGGGTACTGCTGATGTTACCTAGTTCGGTAATGAAACTGCATAAGAAAACCACTTGGCTCAGAGGACACAGAGTACAAGGGGTGGGATTCAAATTTTTTAACAACCGGTTCTGTGGGCATGGCTTAGTTGGTGGGCATGGCTTTCTGGTCATGTGACTGGATGGGCGTGGCCAACTTAACATCACTCACATCAAGGGGCGCTTCTCCTCCCCTGGCCTCTCATGACAGTGGGGATGCAGTAATAGTTGTAAGTGTGAAAAATCATCATAAGTCACTTTTTTCAGTGCCACTGTAACTTTGAATGGTCATCAGTTTTAGACCAAAACTCAAAAAGGGTATGTAAACTCACGTTTGAATGTCAATCTTTCTAGCTAGCCAAGAAGCCTTGCTGAATGTCACTCATCTTGGTTCCTTGTCATTAAAAGCTTATTTCTGGCAGCTCTGCTTCATTATTCAATTATTTCTTCAAAGTGCTAATTCCAACAGGGGAGTATTTCTTCCCAACAGCAGTGTAAAAAGCTTAAAACAACCCTTCCCCTTTAAGAAAGTACCAGCAAAGGACAAAAAAAAACCTCCTTCTGAGACAGTAAGTCTAGGCATACTGCCAAGAATTAGATTAGATTAGATTCAACTTTATTGTCATTGCCATGGAAACAGGCAACGAAATGCAGTTAGCATCCAACCAGAAGTGCAAAACAACAGTAAAATATAAATATATGTATGCAAATATGCAAGGCATCTATGAATATGTCAATGGAAAACACAACAAAATGTATGTACACGAGCACACAAGGATAAGTGTGACTGCACATATATGAACATATACAACTGTACAAAATGTTTATGGACACATTGAATATAAGTACAAATGCACAGAAAAGTACATCAAATACAAAGTACATCATATATTATCATGGGAAGCTATGGGCTTTACGCAGGCATTGTTTCCTCTGAATGTCCACAATGGCAGGAAGTGGAATCCCTATAATGCGTTGGGTGGTTTTCACTACCCTTTGTAATGCCATTTTTTCTTTTATAGTGCAATTCCCATACCAAACTGAGATAAAGCTAGTTTAGATGCTCTCGACTGTGCAGCAGTAGAAATTAGTCAGGATAGCAGCTGAGGACAGGTGATTCTTCCTCAGTAATCTGAGGAAGAAGAGCCACAGGTGAGCTTTCTTAATCAAATTAGTGGTGTTAATCTGCCAGGACAAGTCCTCAGAGAGATGGATCCCCAGGAACTTGAAGCTGGTGACACATTCTACTATTCTCCTGTTGATGTATATAGGAGAGTGTGTGTGACCATTATTTTTCCTGAAGTCCACAATGAGCTCTTTGGTCTTGTTAGTATTAAGTAATAAGTTATCATCAGCACACCACATAGCTAGGCAGTGCACTGCCTCCATGTACTCTGAATCGGCATCATTGTTGATGAGTCCAATTACCATATGATCGTCTGCGAACTTGACAATGGTGTTAGAGCCATATATAGGCCTGTAGTCATAGGTGAAGAGAGAGAACAGGAAGGGGCTCAGCACACAGCCTTGGGGTACGCCAGTACTCAGTGTGATAGTAGATGAAGTAGAGTTGTTCAACTTGACATATTGTGGTCTGTTTGTCAAAAAGTCCAGTATCCAATTACAAAGAGTAGTGTTAATACCAAGGTCACCAAGTTTAGTGATCAACCTGGAGGGAATGACTGTATTAAATTCTGAACTGAAGTCAACAGACAGCATTCTAGCATAGGTATTCTTATTGTCCAGGTGTGTTAAAGTGGTGTGTAATGCTATGGAAACAGCATCCTCAGTATTCCTATTCTTGCTATAGGCAAATTGGTAAGGGTCCAGTGTAGTTGGGAGGCAAGTTTTGAGATGTGCCAGGATTAGCCACTCGAAGCATTTCATGATTGTAGGTGTAAGTGCTATAGGGTGGTAGTCATTCAGACACTCTGGCTTGGAGTGTTTAGGCACTGGCACGATGGAAGTGATCTTGAAGCAAGTTGGTACAGTTGCATGGGAAAAAAAAGACAGATTGAAAATGTCAGTCAAAACCACAGACAACTGTTCAGCACAAGCCCTAAGTACACATCCTGAAATGCCATTGGGGCCTGCAGCTTTATGTGTGTTGATCCGACTCAGAACAGCACAGACTTCAGTGGTAGAGAGTGTGAAGGGCTGTAAGTTTACAGAGGGTCTGATCTTGGTAACTATCTCCTGGTTGTCTTGTTCAAAGCAAGCATAAAAATCATTTAGCTCATCAAGAAACGAGACATTAGCAAATGAGGCAGTAAAATGGGCAGGCTTGTAGTCAGTAATATTCTGGATGCCCTGCCACAAGCATCGAGGATTGGAGTTAGCAAAATGATCCTCAATACTTAGCTTATAGCTACACATTGTTTTCTTAATACCCCTTCTCAAATTGGCCCTAGATGCACTATAGGCCTGCCTGTCACCAGATCTGAAGGCAATGTCTCGAGCCTTAAGCAAGAGATGGACCTCCCTATTCATCCATGTCTTCTGATTAGGATATATGATGATCTGTTTTTCAGTTGTGACACTGTTGATCGTAAAGTTAATATGATCCAAAATGGAGGAGGTATATTTATCAATGTCCTTGTGAGAGTCAGAGGTAGCTTGAGAGGCAAACATACTCCAGTCTGCATGCTGAAATCGGTCCTGCAGAATGTAAGAATGTAAGAAGGGTGGAAAAAAACAAAGACTGGTTCTCTGAACTGCTTAGAAAGTTAACAACCGGTTCTATTGAATAGGTGAGAACCAATAGAATACCACCTCTGCTGAGTACCCCACACTTCTTAAGGATTCATTTCATTGTTTTACTCTAATTTTCTGCCCTACTGTCCCACTTATGTGCAAAGCTAAACTTTTTCAAGCTTTTCCCATTTCTTATGGTCCCAAACATACTAAAATAATCAAACAGTTGAAATCAAGACCTACCAGCCTAGCTTCTTATTTACCTCAAGTTTAATTATCAGTGTAATTCCTTCACTCATCACATTAATGTAGTGCAAATATTTATCTCTGTGCTTCACTTAATTTGCATTTGAATTTAGACTGTTGAGCACTAATAATGATTTTTTTTTTAATTTCAGCTAATTTCTCCTTCCATTTATTGGATTGTGCTTCATATGTGTTTCATATAAATATGTATCTATACATATTATATATAGGTATTTTAGTTGAAATTGTTTTAATTGAAATGTAATTCACAGACGTTGTTTTAAACATTTCTTAGTAAATATGCACCAGAAGCAGGTTTCAGTCCTGAGCTTCTGAGTGTTTAACTTTGATACGGTTGATGCAATTGTTCATTCACTAAGTCACACCTGACTCCTTGCATGCCCATGGACCACAGCGTTCCAGGCCCTCTGATTAATGCAATAGGAAAATATAATTTTAAGTTGCAGAGACAGTATTGTTTCAAATATTGGGAGATATTAGTCTTACTGTATTCTCTAGGAGTCTTAAATACTGTGTCCAATTCACAGCTTATGTAATATTCTGGCAAAGTGAAACTGGTGAAACATTTCTTTTTTAAAAAATACTGAAATACATTTTTAAAAAGTTAATAAAAAGTGCAGAAAAAAGGGAAAGAAAAATAGAAGAAACCTCCCTTTGTTCCTCAGAAATTATAATCAATATTAACAACTTATTATTGCCTCTTAAATAGAACCAAACACCTCTTCTTTCCATACCTCACCCCATTCTCTATAAGCCAATCTTTAAAACCTCATTTCTCCATATTAATCAGCAAACATTCAGTAAGAGTTATCAGAAATAAAAATATTAGTATTACAAATCATATTTATTACTCTGAGATTGAATCCTTCCTTTCTATCTAAACTAACCCCATTTCCTATCTTTAAATTATCGAAGTTAAAAACAACTATACCAGAAATAACCATTATCATCCAGTCCCAATCCAAATTTTGTTAAACATCACCAGAAATAGACACCCATTATTTTAACCTTGATCAGATAAACAAATTCTTGTTTTTTATTCCATCATTCAAATTCATCAAAGTTTTAATATCTGTCTTTTCATTTCTCTCAAAATTCTTGTCATCTTTATCAGTCCCCTTTGTAAATATAGTGTAGCAGGTCCTGCAAATCCCTTTTGTAAATCAAGTGCATGAAAATAATCTACATTGCTCTTCTAATTTATCATTTGTATATATTTTAAGATTTTATTTCATCCATCCAATTTCATTTAAAAATTCATTCCTACTCTCCACAAATTCATACCCCTTCTTACAAGCTGTAATTTTTAAATTCACCTGTAAGTCTTTTTTTTTTCAATAACACCTTCTAATTCTAGTACAGAATTAGATAGAATAAATAGCTCAAACAATTTCTTGCACCTATAAATCAAACACATCTTTTATGGGAGCAATCTGGAGTCTTCCAGTTATCTAATCTTGAAAGTCAACAGTTTCAGAGTAAAAATAAACAAAAGAAAAATTCCCACAAGAAAGGATTTTTTTCACCTGATTTCAAAGACTTGATTTAAGTCCATCTGAGCCCTTAATCCAGGAATCTCCAAACTCGGCAACTTTAAGATTTGTGGACTTCAACTCCCAGAATTGCCTAGCCAGCATGACTGAGGAATTCTGGGAGTTGAAGTTCACAAATCTTAAAGTTGCCAAGTTTGGAGACCCCTGCCTTAATCCATTTAAAACTTTCTAAAGACAACAATAATCATTCTTTTGTTGTGTGTTCCAAAAAGTACAAATCTTTAAACTAAGTTAAACTTTTTAAAAAGCACTTAAACGATTTTCAGTAAAACTTGCCAGTCTGAAAATTCTCAATCTTTAAAAAATATAGCCACCAAAATAAACCCAACATAATTGAGATGAGCCTCAGTTGAACTTCCAAATTCCAAATGGTCAACGTTAAGCATGAGGAATCTTGTGATTGCAGCCAACAACAAAAACACAGTTCCTGCTGACCACTACTACCACCCATCAGCTATATGGAGTACATGGGGATAATCTTGTGATGTTGCTTTACTCCAGAAAAATTTCAGCAGCCCAATCCTGCATTCAATGTTCCTTCCAAAGGAATATCAGTTTGCTATAATGGCTCACCAAAAGGCAAAACTAAATGCTATGGAGAGACTTGATATACAGGAGCTGAGTTCAAATAACTTAGTGTGATACAAAATCTGAGTTAGCACAAAAAACAGATAAGAGATAACCAGAGTTGGAAGGGACCTTGTAGGACATCTATTCCAACCCCCCGCCCAAGCAGGAGACCCTACACCATTTCTGACAAATAGCAGTCCAATCTCTTCTTGAAAGTCTCAACTGATGGCGCTCCCACAACTTCTGAGGGCAAGCTGTTCCATTGGTTGATTGTACTCACTGTCAGAAAGTTTATCCTTATTTCCAATTAAATCTCTCATTCAGTTTCCATCCATTATTCCTTGTCTGGACTACAGGGGCTTTAGAAAATAGCTTGACCCCTTCCTTCCTGTGGCAGCCCCTCAAATATTGGAAAACCGCTATCATGTCTCCCCTGGTCCTTCTCTTTACTAGACTAGCCAAACCCAGTTCCTGCAACCATTTGTTGTATGTTTTAGCCTCCAGTCCCCTAATCATCCTGGTCACTCTTCTCTGTACTTTTTCTAGAGTCTCAACATCTTTTTTATAATGTGGTGACCAAAACTGGATGCAGTACTCTCGGTGTGCTTTTACTAAGGCTTTATAGAGTGGTATTAGTACTTCCCTTGATCTTGATTGTATCCCTCTGTTAATACAATTTAGGATTGCATTAGCTTTTTTGCGGCTGCTGCACACTGCTGGCTCATATTTAGCTGGTTATCCACTAAGATTCCAAGATCCCTCTCACAGTTACTGCTATTGTGCCTGGTTTCACCCAGTCTATATGTGTACTTTTGGTTTTTCTTGCCTAAGTGTAGGACTTTACTTTTCTCTATATTGAATTCCATTAGATATGGCCAGGTATTCTAGTCTGTCAAGATCCATCTGGATCTTGAGCCTATCTTCTTGGATGTTAGCTATTCCTCCAGCTTAGTATCATCTACAAATTTGGTAAGTTCCCCTTCTATTCCCTCCTCTAAATCGTTAATGAAGATATTGAAGAGTACCAGGGCCTAAGACGGAACCTTGTGGCACCCCACTGCTTACTTCCCTCCATGTAGACTTAGACCCATTAAGGACTACTCACTGAGTACGGTTTGCCAGCCAGTTGCGAATCCATCTAGTGGTGGTGTCATCTATTCCACCTTTTTCTAGCTTACTGAGAAATAGGTTGTGGTCTACTTTATCGAATGCCTTGCTGAAATCTAAATATATTATGTCAACAATATTTTGCTGGTCTACTAATTTAGTCACTGTGTTGAAGAATGAAATAATATTGGTTTGGCATGATCTGTTTTTAACAAACCCGTGCTAACTGCTAGTTATTCCTTTACTTGTTTCTAGATGTTGGCAGATCTGTATTTTTATTATCTTTTCCAGTATCTTCCTGGGTATTGATGTTAGGCTGATTGGTCTATAGTTTTTTTTTCCTTTTTTGAAGATGTAAATCACATCAGCTCTTTTTCAGTCCTCTGGTAGTTCCCTGTGATCCAGGATTTTTGAAAGATATGGTGCAGTGGTTCTGAGATGACCTCTGCCAGCTCCTTTAAAACTCTGGGATGTAATCCATCAGGCCCTGGTGATTTGTTTTCATCAAGATCAGACAGGTGTTCCCTTACTATTTTTTTTTCTTATTTTAACTTTTATTTCTGGTCTGTCTTTTACAGTTTTGTTTTTGGTGGGTTGACAAATTTCTGTTACAGAAAGAAATGTCAATCTCTTAGACCAGAACTTTCCAAATATCACGATGCATAAAGTTAACCAGCATATTTAAAACAAAAGGAATATAATCACAAACCAGAAAGTATGAATTCTGCTGCTTGTCTACTATCGGAAATATATGCATTGTATAAATATGGACTTTAGCTACATATGGGCAGATTTATGTGAATGGCTGAGTTAATTTGTAGAGAGAAGGTTTTGCCATGCCCTACCTGTACATATGAGAGTTTGCTAATGTATTATCTTTTTAGTTTAAATTATCACTGCACACCTGCAAATTTCAGTTCCATTTTTTAATAATAGGAAAATAAATTATCCTTCTTTCTTTCTACCACCTCACATTCAGTTTGATGAAAGGGAAATTGCTTTAGAAATTATTTCAAGGAAGATGAGAAGTTTTAGAAAAATCCTGTACTGATTTAGTAAAAGGGTATTTTTTATTTCCTTCTTTTTCATTATGCAAGCATATCTCACTTGCTCTGCAGCCTTCATAAGTCCCAGTATTTCATACTTCAAGGAAAGACATTCTGAAGGAACTTCTCCTATGATATTTTTTTATTTCAAAAAGTAAATGTGCAAAAGAACTGAGTTTCAAGATGTCACTAAGTGCAGAGGACTATGTTCCAGGAACTAGCCTATAAAGAGTTTCAATATCACATGCTTAATTGTGTTGCTTAGCAACCAGTTTATTTTCCTAGGAGACTGATCTCTACTGCTTCAGTTTATATCTTGTTATCTTTTGCCAAGTCTCTATCTCATTCAGCAGAGCTACACATGCTTGTTTTCTCTGACAACTTTTCTTAATGCATTTTTTTGTTTTAAGAAAGGCTATTGATCCTTTTGAATTATACATATAAATAGGGCTACCATATTTGGGTTGCAAAACTCCAGATGACCACTGAGTAGGATCAAAGAGACTTTAAAAATCCTGCTATTTGGTAGACTTTTGGGTGTTTTCATCCTATGTATGGTAGACCTGTGAATGACAATTGACTAGTCAATAATGAAAAATAAACAAACTTGCACTGCGTGCAGATCCAAGTTCAGTTTGGTTTTTATTACTTACCATAGAATCTGGAAAGTATCAAAATGGGTTTCAGGACACATCAAGCTCTCAATATATAGACTACTCAGTTTCTTCAATAATAATAATAAAAAAGCTTTTTTCAACCCCTCCTCCCCTTCATCTTTGATTATAGGGCGGTTGATAAATAAACAAAGATTATATGCAATGACCCTTCTTACCATTAAACCACTCAACAAGCATAATCTTGTACATGAGAATAGCCATTATTGACAAGGTGATGGAAACATTGGTGGCATTATGTACATTATCCAGTGGCCACAGGTCAAATTAAATTTACTGAATTAGGTGTACTGAATTAAAGGATCAGTCACTGGTCTGTAAGAGGAAATTTTATGTGAAAAAGTTGCCCCATTAAGCAATCTAGACAACATTTCTCATGCTTTATTATGCAATTCTCCAGCCATTCTGAGTGCTTCAGGCTGTAATGTAATGTTACTGTCTGAAAGGTACTATAATCAGAGCATCATATGAGCAATTTCAACTTTATCTAAGACCCATATTTCAAAATGGTTTTTAGTGAGAGCAGAGATAGTTTTCTGAGATCTTTTCAAAAATACAAAAAAAATTCCTGAATTACTAGATAAAAGTTAGGCTTTCTTTGGGTGGTTACTAAGCCTTGGAGAAAACTTCATTCCCTCAGAAGTTGCTCTAAATAAAGAAAAGAATATTGCCTCACTTTTAAGGGGGGAAAAATCCCCTGGCTATAAACATAATAGCTTAAAGAAACATGATTCAATAATCAGATAAGAATAACTTATTGTTCTCTATAGATTCCTTGAAGGAAATTCCTTTTCTTCATTATACAAAATGGTAAGGAGAATTTAAGTGCTAAATGGTGAGTTTTTTTAAAAAAAAAGTCTCTCCTTTCCATATTTCACACAAAATGGAAATTTATAAGTGGATTTAAAAGAAGGCTAGAGAAACCTCGGTCAAGGGTATTACATTGCAGATGCTACTCTCTTAAAATTTATACTCTTAGCAAAAATAACAACATTAAGGCAGACAAGGTATTCTCAGTGTTGACCATAACTATAAATACTTCTAAAATGTATGTTACATTTCACAATATATGTCTTACATAGGGATTCCTTGGCTCAATTTTAGCCAATATATCATTTTTTTTGTTATTGAAAAGTTAACAGATACAGTAGGGTTGGCTAGGCTTATTAGGCAAAATAAGGTAGCCATTTCGGTAAATTATTTGAGGTGTCTTGACAGGGAAGCTAATTTTTTTGGTCATTTTTTATATTTATGCATACAATTTATGATAGGAAAGGAGCACACCAACCAGAAACATCAATTCTTGCTCAAGTGTACAATAAATAGCAAGATTAGTTAACAGCAGAGATTGATTGGTTCTGCTCAGACCTAGATCAGGACAGTTATACTGATTAATGGCTAATATGAATGTATACTGAAGACATTAAAAGGCACTGCGTAAAAGACACCTTGATAAAAAGAAAAAAAGTTACACTATACGTGGGATGCTGATCTGTTCTCCAGAAACTTTATTTTTCTTTTAGTTGTATTTAATTGTTTTTAAGTTGTTTTGTTTTAACTTGTTGTTTACTGTAGGCCACCCAGAGTTAGGCTTGTGAGATGCAGAGCAAATAAAATAAAAACAAAAATATCCTGTTCTTGAAATATTAATTCAGGGATTTGATGTTCTCTCTTTGACCTCAGGACACAGAATCATAGAATAACAGAGTTGGAAGGGACCTTGGAGGTCATCTAGTCCAGCCCCTGCTTGAGCAGGAGAGTCTATTCCAAATGTTAGCTTCTGCCTAGGATTGAACCCACAGCCTCCTGATTGTGAGGCAAGAGCTCCACCTCTAGGCCACTGGAGAACTAATTTATCTCTATCTGTCTTTCTGTCTCTCTCTGTCTCTCTCTCTGTCTCTCTCTCTGTCTCTCTGTTTTTCTCTTTCTCTCTCAGCATGTGGGAAGGACCCTAAGGAAGAGTCACAGCCAGAGCAACAGTCAAACAAGAGGCAGATTAGCCTGTAAAAGGTATGTAGGTGTGGCAAACATCTAAGAATGGACCCTTCTCTCTCTAAGCAGCATTTCTTCCCTTCCCCATCCCACAATGTCATTCCCACATACCATTATGGGATTATCTCTCTAGATTAACATCAATGTTGAAAGTCTAAAAGAAAACATCTTGACTAGTCATATGGCTGTGACTCTTTCCCCTGCCTCCCAAAATCATTTCCACATCCAAGGGTAGATTCAACAGTGTTACTACCGTTTCGGTGACTACGTTTTGCACGTGCCAGACATGCGCATGCACGTGTGTAAAAAAAACCTTAAGCTGTGCTGCCCGGAGAGCTGAAAAGCATAGTGCGCAGGTGCACAGTGTTTGAAAAGCCTTTTTTACCCCTGCTTTTTCTCCCCTGCTTTTTTAACCTCAGCTGTGCCGCGCAAAGCAGCTGAGGTTGAAAAAGCAGGAAATAAAGGACAAGTAAGAGCCCGGGCAGGCGGGCAGGCCAAACAGCAGCAAACACAGAACTGTTTTGGTGTCTGCTACTCTTCAGAGCTACCGGTTCTATAGAGCCAGGCAGAACCAGTAGCATTCCACCCCTGCCCACATCCCATTATACAATAGATATACAAAGATAATGCATATATGCATATTGGAAAATCTTTGTAGTTGATGAATAAACTCCCCATTTTTATGACCTTATAATTCTTTAATTCAGGGTAGAATCAGGGCAACTTGGATGGAGCTGAGCATTTACTAGTGCAATGCCCTTCCTGACACCACATGGAGTTCATAGTAGATTTTTTTTTTTCTTTGCATCCTAGGAGAAAAATAACTGCTGCTAGCTAGGATTGAACTTTCAACCTTCCAAGTGGGAGGTAAGTGTTTTCACCGCTAGGCCACCACAATACTCTATGTTTATGGAGGATACAGATGACATATACTTATATAGTTTTCTCCTTCTGAGGCTTAAACCTGTTTTAGGAAATTTTAATAGAAGGGCTATAGATTTGAACAAAACAAAATATAGGTTTCCTTATCTTTATTGTTTTATGGAGCTAGATCTTAAGTTATGATAAGTTAAAGATATTCACATATATCTTTTAATTACGAAGAATGAAATCTTTAGGACATTGATTCTAGTACTCTCCCAAGGAGAAATTTGCTTTGTCTCTTCCTTCTTTAATTCATTCTGGAGAAACAAACTCTAAAAAAACTAGATGGGGAGGTAAAGCATAGACAAATGTAGTGTTATCTTTTTGTAATCTTATCCCTTATTTCCTCAACCTTCATTGAATACCTGACTATATTCCCACTAGAATATATCAGTAATGAGAGCTTGTTTACTTACTCCAGTGAACAATTTTCATCCAGATTCTGCAATATATACAGGCTCCTGGATCACATCTAATATTGTACCTCATTAGGTTCAATGCATGTTGCTCAAACATCACTAAATATATTTGCCTTATAGTTGATGAACCCTCTAATGCATATAGAGGCTGATCACTCACAGATGAGTGAACAACTCTAGCAAATGTCAGTTCCAACCTTCAGAACTCTTTAAGGAAAAGAAGGTACAACAGCTGACTTTCTAATCTTCCTCTGAGCAAAATATTTTTACTTTGACATGAAGTCAGTAATAACTAGTTTCTTTGTTCCTCTACAGTTCAATTTTTAAAAAGCAGTGAATACTTTTTATGGTTCAAACATTTAAAACTAATTTTAAAATATTGGATTCATATACTTAAGATTCTACAAATAATCTTGTTTTGTGGTTATCCCTTCTTATAAAAAAAAAAATCCAAACCCTAATTAAAAATAGGAAAATATTTTCTCTTACTACAGAGTCAAAAGAGCTCAAGGCAAGATTTAGTTCAATGTTTATCTAAAAAGCCACATTCTTCAAAAAGACAAAATAAAAGAAACTCCACAACACAACATCTTTCTGGTCAATTCATGTAAGTTAAGTTTGCTCCTTTGCCATGTGCCTGATTTTCCAAGAAAAATTTCCATTGGGAAAATGATACTGGGCAAATGTTTCTCCAAATGTTCAAATAAATTACTCCAAATCTAATAAATATTAATTGATAATTAATTGATTTTAAATAAAGCACAGATTATTTAGTATTATGAAATGTTTTGCTGTTACATATATGTAATATGTTCCTTTTAAGGATCAGTAAAAAAGGGTGAAAAATACAAGAGAGAAAGAAAGGAAGGAAGACATTTTTACAAAGCAAATTGAGAGCAATGTTATCTATATATCCTTATTCATCATGCAGCTATTGCTCTAGGAATATAATTTTTATCTTCATTAATCACATATCACCACAGTGATGGATAGATAAAGCTATACATTCTGTTAAATCAGTGGTAGGAAAATGACTCATTTCTCCAAGCAACGGGGCTTAATTTCAGGTTAATGTGCTTAGAATTTCCATTCCCATTTGTGCTGGTTAGTAATTCAAAATATATACTTTCTATTCTCATTCTTACTATCTTCATTTTTTTTAATGAGAATGTATATGAGACAAGATTCTTAAAGACCACATAGATTTTACATCATATCCTTTAGGGCAGGGGTATCAAACTCATGATGACACATTGTCATCACGTGACATATCGCAACTTTTTCCCTCCCTTCATTAAACCAGGAGTGGGCACGGTCAGGGCATGATGCATCCAGCCTGCAGGCCACGAGTTTGACACCCTGCTTTAGGGCAATTTTCCCCCAATAGAAACTTAATAATTAAACTACCAGTTTTACCATAAACAAGCTTTCTTGAAGGTAAATTGTCATTTACCTTTACTTAAAAAAATCTTAATGGAGTAAGAGAGAGATGGGAAACAATTATTTGATACTATCTAATAGTCTAACATTTAAAAAGGGAGAATATGGTATAGTGTGTCTGAAATATGTCCTTTTGAATGTAATGGCATGGTATGTCTAAAATGATTCCATTTCAATGTTGATATTGTACAAGAACAATTTGATGCAATCAATGACCTCTTCAGGAAAACAACCTAAGATTGTTGCCAGCAATGTAGTTTCCAGTCCGCTCATTCCTCTGTTAACAAATGTGGAGAAACTATTAGGCTTTGAGTGAACCCATCAACCTAGAGGCAAACTATAGACTGTTTCCAAATTTTGGATATCGTCCAGTTTCATAATGATTAGTTTACATTCACTAGATAAAGTGGAAATAATCAGTGATGGAAAGATCTGCTTTTGCTCCTGTTTCCAAGCTATTATGAAAATGAAATTTCATTCTCAGAATGACAAGTTGCTTTGCTCTGGTTAAAAATAAAAGCCTGCTCTATCCCCAAACACATCATTTTCTCCTCATGTAGATAGGATCTTTAATTACCAGCTGCTGTAAATGATCTTCTTATGATGATTAGCTGCCAAACCCTGAAACATCATTCATCTTACTGCCCTCTGTGTTCAAATATTCCACCTGTTTTTGATTAGTCAAACTACCAAACTCTACCTACACTAAGCTTATTTAGATTATGTGGTACAGCTGCTTATTGCTTCAATCCTATAATGCTAGCAACAGTATCATGTTGTTATTACATGGCATCTATTTTCTTCACAACTGCTGCAACTGAAATGTCTTTTTTAAAGAAAGTCAATATTCAGACTCATTAAACATATGAAAGAATCTGATTACTTCAATATTTAAATAGTAAAATTTCTCCAGATTGTCTGTTATGTGCTGTAGAATTGATTTGGTCTAGCGGTCAGATTGTGGAAATGGAAACAGACTCTTGTTCTAATTAACACTTGACTATTAAATTCGAGTGAAAGGCTCACTGTTGCTAAGTTGCTATTTGGTTAGGCGTGTTTTACTGAATAAACCACAGTCAAATGAAATAAGGCACAATCTTCAGCCCAACCTATGCATATGTACTGTATATTTCCAGGACCATAAAATGGGAAGAAATTCCTGTATATATCACTTTTAAAAGCAAATAAAATAAATATAGAAATTACTGAGTGTTCTTGGAACAATCGGTTCTACCTTTTTGTAATTCACTGATATTTAACAATCTGAAATAATCTTACAGTATCCATTTTTCAAAAAAAGGGGGATTCAGAAGAAGAGTTTTGGACAGCTCAGCAGAAGAATACTACTTTCTTCAAGCAACTAGGACATTTATAGGTCTAAACCTGAAAAAAATATGCTGCTGTTTTAATGAGCTTGGTGAATTTGTCTGCATTCATGAGAAAAATATTCTGACAAGTTCCTATAACAGGAGGCTTAAAAGAAGCCAAAACTCTAGCCACTGAAAAAGTTGCTACACTAGCTTAAGATTGGTTAATGTCCAAGAGCAAAGAGTGTTATAAGCCAAGAGTGTCTATAAGCAAAAAACAAACAAATAAACATATATTTACAGAACTGTGGCTTTTCAAGGAAAATATATAAGGTTCCAAATACATTGCAACTGAGCTAGAAATAAATGAGTTCAGCTGCCAAACCCAGAGTATGTAGTCATTCAGGTGCAAAACTATACAAAGACCAACCTAGATGGAAGTCTCCAAAGAATATAGCCTGATTGTTGCTGGGGGTTATTTAACGTGTAGTTGAAAAACCTTTTTTAATAGAAATATTAAAAATGGTGTTTAGTGTTTGCTATTAATGAAATTGTTTTACAGCTGTTTCTTATTAAGACAATTAAACCCTTTTCAGCCTTAATGTTTAGTAAATTCAAAGTGAGAACCAATTTGATATAGCAGTTAAGACATCAGGCTAGAACAAGAGATCATGAGTTCTAGTATCACCTTAGGCACAAAACCAGATGGATGACCTTGGACCAGTTATACACTTTGCCCTAAAATATGCAATGGCAAACCACTTCTGAAAAACCTTGCCAAGAAAGCTTGTCTGAGCAGAGTTCCCAAGAATTAGACAGACTTGAATGGAAGGGAAGGGAGTTCAAAGTACTTTTGGGTTTGTGTTTACACCATGGGTGTCAAACTCACGTTGTCACGGCAGCATCACATGATATATCAGACTTTTTTCCCCTTTGCTAAACCAGGCATGAATGTGGCCAGTACATGACAAATCCAGCCCACAGGCTGGGAGGTTGACAGGCCTGGTTTACACATCATGCTATGTCAGGGTTTTCTTTCCATTAATTTCTTAAATCATTTTTTGATTGGTTTACCCATAATAATAAGCAATAATAGATGTTCAAGTTGCCTCAATTCTGCTTTTTACAGTCCTTTTTATGTCAATCGCACTGAAAATAATTATTTATTTGTTTAAATAATAATTTTCCAGTATTTTGAATTGTGAAATCCATTACCATATAAGCCAAAACTGAATTAATAGAATTTTAAAAATAAAGATGCATGTAGATCCATCTAATTCAATCTTCACTCTGCCCTTACCCTATACCGCTAAATGCAACTTCTCTCCAACTTCTCTCTGCAATTTTCTCACCAGAAAATAATCATTGCATCAAGTAAAAAATATGGCTTAGCATCACATGTGAACTAGGCATATGCATCATAAGCTTGCTGAAAAGTCTCTAAGCATATCTAACTATTTCTATTTGTATTATGAATTTCTATAAATAGAAGTATTTATAGTTCTAGTTCTATACTATTTGTATGTGAAACAAAGCATATACATATCCACATATAAAAGCAAAGTATTTTTTCCATAGGTGTAAAAACCTTGAGTTAAGAGGGATGATGGTTACTGAAAATGTCTACCTCAATAATACGGTACATTATATATAAAGTCATAGCATAAGAGGGTATTCATTCTTTTAACTAGAGTAACTCAATGGAAATTCTGCCTTAGAAGAGCCTAATTAAATTTGTTAAACACCCACATACTTTTTTAAAAAAAAGTCAGCCAATTAAAGACAAACACCAAGGAATATGTAAAAGTATGTCCCAACCAATTCATCAAACTCCTTTCCACTTATGCTTTTGTTGTGAAGTCTTACACATTTCTCATAAAATAAAAAGAATTCTATGAAGAACTCTTTAGTATGTAGATTGTCCACTAAGGAGTGATTAAAGTTTTCAGAGGTTTCAAAGCTATTGATTATAAATATGAAGGAAGAATGATTTAAAACTGCTGTTCTAATAGATCCACTGAGTGTTAAAATTGAGGATCAATCTGTACTTGCATGAAGGACAACAACTTGAGTTAGCATGATCTCCCAAGGATTTTTCCTATGCAAGCATTAAAATGATTGAGAGTTTCATAAAACACAAGGAATTCCCATTGGATTGTACAATATAGTTTTTAGCATTATGCAAAATTTATAAGAAATCTGGAAGCATACCTGGCATAAAGAATTTAAGGTAATTATTCCACTCAGCTTAAAGCTGAAAAAATAGCTTAAAATAATGAAACAAATGTATCACTTTTTAAGAATGCACACTGTTCCACCAACTGGATTACAAATTTCTTAATTCAATTAATTGAATTCTATTGAATTCAGTTCAATTGAAAAAAACATGTTGACTTTTTAGCAGGTTTGCAACTTCTTCTAGAATTATTTGTCATTGCAGTAAATTACAGTTTTCTTCTGGTTGGTAGAAATTCAGATGTCAGAGAAATCTTAAAAACATTTTTCAATTTTCATAGAATGGCTCTAATAGCTTGCTGGTCTCTTTGTCTAGCATAAAAGAATAAAATACATGTAATACGTACAATTGATTTTTTTTTCTATGTTTAGAGTTTGTATTGCTAGAGATAGTTTTAAAATGTATCACTTCCTATCACAAAACATGCCTTTTAATGGTGGAAAAAATAATAAGATGATTTTGCCTTCAATTCCTTTGTGAGGTTGTTGAATGAGACCCTGGAATGGACCACCTGGGTTGGTCCTATAAAGCAAGACAAGGACTGCAGGTTGTTCCATTTCCAAAGGGCTTTCCTGAAATTGTCACCTGGCATGACAAGGTAGGTTTCTTTTCATCTGTAAAGTGTCCAGATACAGGCCATTAGATGACAGTGGGGAAAGTGTTGATATTTTAAGAACAGGCTACTACTTTAAAAGTTTAAAGAGAAAAATGTACTTTTTCCAGGAGTAGGTTGAACCTGCTGCATTTAAAATATTAAGTGCTAATTAATTGCTAAAGTTGGCGCTAATGAAAAAAACATAAAAGAATATATGCTGACTGAGTACTTCAGGGAACTTACATTGTCTTTCTCCTAAGGATGAACTGGGAGCTGCTGATTTAATTTCTTTCCATTTCTTCTAAGGGCATTTTCCTACGTTTTTTAAAAAATGTTTATAACATATATTTTTTGGTAATTTTTTAAAAAAGTTGGCTGACTAATAGCAGTTAGTATACATAGCTATTCCACCTATTACTGAGGCATTGGGTCAAAAAACATAGGAAGCAAAAAACTCATTCTCTTATACTTTACTACAAGCAGAACATTCAAGAGCTATCTTCATTTCTCTTCATTTTATTTTGCCATGGCTCAATGCAACACATATTAATATGTGAGTGACTAGCATTACACAAAGTCAAAGGACGCTAAAGTCCTTCCTTAAGTACTCAATGGGTCTGTGGAAGATAACACTAGAAGTCAACTCAAAACTGTTCAATGTAGCATATACCAAGATGATGCACTGTACCTGCTACTGTACTGCATAGGCTTGAACACATTGGTCCAGATAATTACAAAGGATGGGTGTGGATACAAGGACTATAAACTGTGGTATAAGTCCAAAACCAGCTTTTCAAACCTTAAATGGAAAAGCATAAAATCCAGGGTAAAAATTGGAAAACGTATACCGTGTTTCCCCAACCTACTCTGAAAATAAGTCCTATTTGATTTTTTACACATGCTCCCAATATAAGCCCTACCTCCACCCACCCCCCAAAATAAGCCCTAATTAAGATCTCACCCACAGCAGGGTGCATGGATAAAAATTAAGCTAGGGTGGGAATGGGGGGGTGGTGGAGTTGCCCTACTACTTACCTTTAGATAGCTGCTGCCAGGCCTAACACACATCAGCTCATTTCTTCTGCAGCCATCAAGGCTTTGGAGCTCTGTTATCAGCTACAGAAGCCTTCAGGAAAGCCTTGCTGGCTTTGCCAGCTGAAAAAGTTCCTGAAGGCCTCTGACAGCGAAAAGGAGGATGGGGTGACAAGCGCGAGTCAGTGGATGACATCCCTCTCTCCCAAAAATAAGACCTGGTGCCTTTTTTGGTGATATATACACATACACACACACACACACACACACACACACATACACATATATATCTATGACAAGATCTTATTTTGAGGAAAACATGGGTAACTCTATTGTATTTCTTTAATTGATAATTAATTGATCAAAAATGAGACAAGGTGTTTTTGACAATTTTTAAGACAATAATTTATTTGTCAGAAATGAATGTAAAATGTGAATCTTGAGACTAGGTCATAAGTTATCAGTGTACACTACATAAAAAACACTAAATCATATAGTTGTGGAATGTTCTGTTTTTTGCCTTTGATATGAATTTCATGGCTCTTTAGCAAAATGAAATGATTTCATGAATATATAAACATATACTAGATATTTTGTTGCCTACAATATTTTTCTTTTTTTCTTTCTGATTTTGTTTTTCAGAGTTTTGGACATTTTTACTACTTGCTGCAATATTATTGCTTCCATAGCTAAAGGTTTACAGTCTTATTTGAATCCCAACCTATTTTCTTGCCAGTTTTTATACTTTTCAGATTCAACAGCAGAAAGGGAGCATGGATTCAGGATAAGAACCATTAAAATAGCACATTCTGGTGAATAGAAAGCAAGGTCTGGTTTTGATTATCAGCCTCAGACATGAAATATTAATTGGCCTATAATTTTCATGAATTAATGAAAGCATAACTCACACACACAAAATTCTAGCCTGAATCTATATGCTTTATTTTCTTCCTATCAATCTATCTATCTAGTGTGTGTGTGTGTGTGTGTGAGAGAGAGAGAGAGAGAGAGAGAGAGAGACTGGTTGTGTGTGAGTGAGTGAATGAGAGAGAGGGGGGAGGGAGGAAGGGAGAGGGAAAGGGAGGGAGGGAGGGAGAGCACACAGAGAGAGTGTCAAGGCTGAGTCAACCTTGAGCTGTTCAGGATCGAACTCCTGGCAGTGAGCAGAGTTAGCCTGAAATACTGTATTCTAACTACTATGCCACCATGGATCAGATATGAGCTAAAAAGTAGACTGCATTGAAGTGGAGTGAAGTGGAAAGGAATGGCCATCAAAAACTGCAGTATAGGAGGAGATGTGCACAAAAAGTAACATTAAGATTCACATAATATTTAAATAGTCCAATTTGTATAGAAAGTTTCAATAATTTATAAGACATCAAAGTACAATGAAAATCCTGCTGCTTTATAACTTGGTCTACAAATTTTCAAAAAACATGATTGAAATCCATGACAAAAATATACTTGAGAACTTCCTTTAGCGATTCTTTTTTACAGACAGGCATGTATTGATTATTGGACTGAACTCTTTAAAAAGTTCCAGATTTCCAGCTGACCACATTTTCAGCTCAAGAGTAAATCTGTGTCTTCATTTTCGCTATTTTACTCTATAGCTATCCCGCGAGTAGGCTCCCTTTTTATGTACTTTTGTTTTCAATAGCTTTGTGATAAAGAAGGAAGAAGAAACGAACATAAAATGGGTCTGCTTTTGTCAAGAAGAGAAATTTCTTGAAGACTGACAGAATAGCCTTTTCAATCTTTTTATAATGCAATTTGAGTCAATTCCTTGAACTGAAGTAAGGATCTTGAATGATTTTCACTAGAATATTAGTGGTATATTTCTAAGGCTATATTTGGGAAAGAGGGAATGAATAATGAAAAAGAGACAACTAAAGCATCTCTCAAGAGAGCAAGTGTTCCTTAATAATAAACTAAAAGATTGGGGCTATCTTAAAAATTATTAGAATGAAATCAAAAGGAGTCCCAGTGTAATGTAATGTGGAGTATATCCCATTAAATTCAAGAAAGTAGATAAAATATTAGTATCTAATCCCTTAGCAACCCGCAAAACAGCTTGACAATGCCAAAGTGATTAACCGATTTATTATGGCATTTCATTTCTACATATTGCTTTAATGCTGCTGGTAGTTAAGGGGCAAGAATTCTGGTTTAATTCCTCTTGCTCTAATTTTCTCATGAAACTGCACTGACATTTTAGCCAACAAAACTTTAGAAGCCAACCACATTTATAACAAATGTTTAACTATTCCCTTTAAACTTCAGCAAATGAGTTCCAGCTTTACTGTGGAAAAGTCATCCATCTCTTATATTATCAAAACTTTTCCTTATTATCAAGAGCTTACAAGCTAGAGTGTAATAATAATGGCTAACAACATTCTTTCTGTTCAGTTACTGAACTAACTCCCTGGAACTCTGAAAAATTAATCTTTTAAGTTTGATAGATTGGAAATAGTGTAGTTTCAGTTTTACCAATGGTTACTGCTCTTTTTGTGAAAATAAGCTGCTTCATCAACCTTCAAAACACAATACTGCAAATCTATCTAGAAAAATACCTTGCAAAGTGTCCCTCTGAAAAAAGGTAAAATCATCACCACTTGCGGAAATATTGTAGAAGTACTCTCAGAGTGAAAGGGAGGAGTTAAAAGAGACATCAGTTTAGAATCAATATGTAGCTGCAAGTGAATTAAATCCACCCCCTTGATTGTCATTGTCCTCATCTACATCCAACCAGGTCCTGACCATTAGCTGAGAAGATTCCTGTGCATAGCCTTTTCCTAATAAATTGGTTAATTTGAATCTTTATGGTGGACCTAGTTTCTCACATCTGACAAATATTTTGTACATATATATTTAGATATTTCTTGCTCAAAGCACTCTGCAAAATAACTACCATTGTATAATCCTACATATTCAGAAGAGTCAGGCTTCATAGAAAAAAATGGTGTCACGCTTCATTCTTTTTAACCAACACCACTCCTTATTTTTGGCAGGCCTCTAGCTCTTTCTGTCCCTACAAAACACCATGCTTAATTACTTAGAGACAATATATAAAAGGTAACATCCTATCCTGGCTGCTTTTAAAAAGTTAAGTGAGGGTTGATTAATTGCAGTGCTATAGGCTAATCTCAGAAGATTAAAAAAAATATTGAAGGGAATAGAAAACCACACTATATGGCTGCCAAAAAAGCTACAGGGAGTAGACTATTTACTTTTTTAAAAATAATAGTTATCTATTGATGAGGTATGAACTGATCTCACAGAGGCCTTTAACATTAGGCTGAGGTCCCAGTGACATTACCACATTCCCAGTTTAAACCAATTAAATACATAGTATTAATGGTTCAGTCAGGAGGAACAATCAATTATAATAGTCTCAATACTGCTATTATTTCTTTCCACAAATGTACCTCAGAGCATCTTCAGGTCTTAGCATCTGAAAAGTGCCTCCTTTCAAACCAGGTAGAAATGAAGCACATGGGATGGTTTCCATTTCATCATTATTGGGAGCCAAGAAATAGAATTCAGACAAAGTTTCTCCGAAAATTGAACTTCCTTAAAAAACTTCTAAGAATTCTCTTTTTTTTTCTTTTCCCAATTAAATAAAAATTGTTTTGCAAAACATTCTGGTTTCCGTCGCTCAATTTTTAATGGTACCAACAATTTATACAGACAGAATACCACACATATACTTGTATTGTGCAAAACAGTGACCTGATCATGGTGTTTATCAAGTAGAGTGCAATAATTTCACTTCTTCCTGCAAAAATTAGGAGAAATCATTGTCCTCTCCCTCAAACACTTTTCGGAAAATTTCTGTTTCCTCCAAGAATTAAGTAAAGTAGGTTCCTCCAATTTCCTAGAGTTGTTGTGGATGCCAAAAATTGGCCATAGCTCTGAAGGGGAAGATCATATACTTAATGAAAGTTCAGAATTATATGTCAAGCTAAGCCAAGAACAACCTTGAACAGTTTGATCTATTTGTTTACGTATAGCAGACAGAATCTTGCCAGATGAAACCCTTACTATTCCCAGCTTATGGAAGTTTCCTGTGAGATTCTAGTGAATAGAATAGAATAGAATAGAATAGAATAGAATAGAATAGAATAGAATAGAATAGAATAGAATAGAATAGAATAGAATACTTTATTGGCCAAGTGTGATTGAACACACAAGGAATTTGTCTTGGTGTAAATACACTCAGTATACATAAAGAAAAAATACATTTATTAAGAACCAAGAATCATAACGTACAACACTTAATGATAGTCATAGGGTATAATCAACAATCAAATCATACTAGGACACAGTCAATATAAATCATAAGGATACAAGTGACAAAGTTACAGTCCTACAATCACAAGTGGGAGGGGATGGGTGATAAGGAGTGATGAGAAGATTAACAGTAATAGTAGTGCATACTTTGTAAATAGTTTAACAGTGTTGAGGGAATTATTTGTTTAGCAGAGTGATGGCTTTGGGGAAAAAACTCTTCTTGTGACTGATTGTTCCGGTGTGCAGTGCTCTATAGCGTCGTTTTGAGGGAAGGAGTTGAAACAGTTTATGTCCGGGATGTGAGGGGTCTGTAAATATTTTCACAGCCCTCTTTTTGACTCATGCAGCATACAGGTCCTTGATTGAAAGCATGTGGGTAGTAATTGTTTTGTCTGCAGTCCTAATTATCCTCTGAAGTCTGTGTCTGTCCTGTTGGATTGCAGAACCAATCCAGACAGTTATAGAGGTGTAGATGATAGACTCAATAATTCCTCTGTAGAACTGGATCAGCAGTTCATTGGGCAGTTTGAGCTTTCTGAGTTGGTGCAGAAAGAACATTCTTTGTTGTGCTATTTTGATGACGTTTTTAATGTTAGGTGTCCATTTTAGGTCATATGATATAGTAGAAATTTGAAGGTCTCTACTGTTGATATTGTGTTGTCTAATATTATAAGAGGTAGTAGTATGGGAAGGTTTCTTCTAAAGTCTACCACCATTTCTACAGCTTTGAGTGTGTTCAGTTCCAGATTGTTCCAGTTACACCACGAGGCAAGTTGTATAACCTTCTGTCTGTATGCAGATTCATCGATGTCTCGAATGAGATCAATCACTGTTGTGTCATTAGCAAATTTCAGTATTTTAACAGATGGATTGTTTGAGATGCAGTCATTGGTATATAGGGAGAAGAGAAGTAGAGATAGCACACAGCCTTGGGGGGGCCCTGTGCTGATTGTACAGGTATCGGATGTGATTTTGCCTAGCTTCACCTGCTGCTTCCTGTCTGTTAGGAAGCTTATGATTCATAAGTGAGTGGCTATCCTTAATCTCTACCTCTGTCTCCTATCCAGCTTTGGGCTGTGATGCCTCTTGTCTACCTCGCCTTTCTGGAATGTACTCTTTCCTTCCTGGGAAATTACAACTTCACTGTAGTCCATCATCACAGTTCCCCCTCTGTGGTGTGGGAAGCCCCCTCTTAAAAGAATGAAATATTTTGTGGAATATTTTAAAACAAGGCAGAATATTATATTTCCTCAAATGAAAAATGGAGAAACATGTTTTTAGAGGCAGGAAGCAGCCGCAGGCTTGCTTCCCCCCAAGCAGAAACTGAGGACGCAACTTTTAGAAATTTTTAGATTTGGTAATCCATTCAAGACAGGATGTTTTGAAACTCCCTGCAGTAAAGTCTGAACAAAGGCAGAAGGCTAAGATTAGAAGCAACCCATCTCCCAAGATCCAAAACAGGATGAAAGACACAATAGGAATTGCCCAACTCCCTTTCAGAACACAAGCCCTTCATTGCACTACCCCCAGAGCAGTCCAAACTTCACCAGGGAGCTACAAACACTTAGGATTTGCATTTGCTCTTTTACCTATAAAGCCAGCTATGACCCCTACATAACCCCCATATGACCCCATAGGAATCTGACAACAGCCAATAGAATACATGTTCTTGCAAGGAACAGCAAACTCAAATACAAAGCCCAAAGAAAGTATAACACCCTCCCAAACTCCATTTTGTCAGCTGCTCAGAATCACACATGGTGGTTCTGCTTCATCATTACACCATCTTCCCAATCAGCTTTCATGTTTTTCTCCTAGCTTGGAACTGAACTGGAGGGATACTTCTTCCTACAGTGGACACCAACTCTCACATTAGAACCTCGGAGGCACAGTGGTTAGAATGCAGTACTGCAGGTGGACTGCTGTCAGACTGCAATTTGGCAGATCGAATTTCACCAGCCTCAAGGTTGACACAGCATTCTATCCTATCAAGGTGGGTAAAATTGTTGGGCAATATGCTGACTCTGTAAAACTGCTTAGAGAGGGCTGTAAAGCACTATAAAGCAGTATATAAGTGTAAGCGCTATTGCTAAGCACTATTGCTACTTCCTTTTTATATGTGAAACAAGCTGAATAATCCAGTTTTTATAGTTCTAACTCAATGAAAGACACACTGAAATCAAGCCATTGCTTTGGCCCAATGCCTGAAGCATATTGTTTTCCAAGAGATGAGAATTTTTAGAATCTTTTCCAGAGCTGCAACCAGCATTGTATTCAAATCTTTCACTTTTCTTGGTGAGAAGCAAATATCAGAATTGAATCAGTATTAATTGAATGACCAAATTACTTGTGTTCGCTTAACATTGCTTAATGATTCATATAGTTAGCCAAGTACATGAATTCTGTCAGAAAGTTATTCATTATCTTCAACCCTACTGAAGTGCATTACCATAAAAAGCTAAAAAATAGCAAAAATTTTACAAGAGTCAAATGGATTCATGGTATATTTCTGTCAATGGCAAGCTATTATTCTTTTCTTTCAAAGAGACTATTTCAAACTGACAAAGAAACCAAAGGTGAAAATTAAAAGACTGACTTAGTCTGTTGTGACTTCCAGAACACTTGTGATGGTGGTGTTTTTCCTTATTTACATAACAAAATTAATGCTCCAGGCAATCAATCAATCAATAAATAAATAAATAAATAAATATTTGTTTTCTGAGGTTCTCGCGGGTATTTGTATGTATACCAAGACATCTAGGAACGGATCACCCCTCTCACCTGTCATCGCAAACCTCTACATGGAACACTTTGAAACACAAGCTCTAGAAAAATACGACCACAAACCCAAACTCTGGCTCAGATACGTAGATGACACCTTCATAATCTGGCCACACGGGAAAGAAAAACTGAACAACTTCCTCACACACCTCAACAGCCTACACCCCAAAATACAATTCACCATGGAAACAGAAGCCAACAATCAACTTCCCTTCCTAGATGTCTTGGTATACAAAAGATCCAATGGCTCCCTAGGACACACCATCTACCAGAAGATAACACATACAAACCACTATCTACATGCACTCTCACACCACCACCCAGCACAGATCAATTCCGTAGCCGAGACACTCATCTCCAGAACAAAATGCTTAGCCGATGAACAACACCAAAAAACCGAACTACACACTCTCACCAACGTACTTACAGCCAATGGATTCCAAAGAAAGAAGATTACCCACCTAATCCAAAAAGAAACCCCAACCAAAATCCAAGACAGAGAACAAGAAAACGGCAAAGCCCTCCTCCCATATATAAAAGGCACTACAGACAAAATCAGCAAGATCCTCCAAAAACACAACATTAAAACAGCATTCTGCACAAACAGAAAAATATCCACCATCCTAAGAAACCCCAAAGACAAAATCGAATTAGAAAACCAAGGAGTATACGAAATCCCCTGCACTGCCTGCCCTACCACATACATTGGACAAACTAACAGAAGAATAAGTGCACGCATTGAAGAACATAAGAACTCAATCAAAAAGAAGAAACGACCTCTTCCCTGGTCCAACACCTCAAAGCCACAGGACATGAAATTGACTTTAAAAATACCAGAACCATCGCCAAAACCGAACACTTCAACAGCAGAATAATCAGAGAAGCCATAGAGATAGAAAAACGCCCACACAGCATGAACAAACGAGATGACACCTCCCGCCTTCCAGCCATTTGGAAACCTGCCCTCATGAACAGACGAGTACCTAACATGAAGAATGACACCAGACCCACACCCATGAGAGCCACACAAGATGCCACTACCACACTTCCATGTAGAAAACAGACTCACACCCACTCAGAAGATGAGACACGACCATGGACCAGAAGCTGCACTGCAGCTGCATCACTACCCACTTCAAACCCCTCCGAGCCATACATGAAGCAAACCGACACCCACTATGAAGATGCAGCACGACCACGAACTCGAAGCCAAACAGCAAGATCACAGCTCACCAACTCAAATCCCCCAGCAACTAAGACTAACCTGAGCACAATCAAGCCCCCACCTGAACAGAACATGCTTCCAACCAATCAGAACACGGCCAACCCCCAACCAATCAGAACACAGCCAAACCCCCTACCAATGAGAACACACCCCACCCAATCAGAACACAGCCAAGCCCTCACCCAATCAAGTCCCACCCCACTAGCAGTTAAAAGTAAGAAGCAGCTGCAATCTCACATCACTCTGAGAAGCAAGAGCCGAAGACAGAAGCCTGAAGATGATGAATGAGACTTCATCGAAACGTTGCCTAGATACTTCGAATCTTACGCAGGAGAAAACCCGAACAACCAAAGATCCATATATATATGTATGTATATATCAACTCCATCAACCAATCAAGAAATAACAACACAGCCAACCAGCCCGCTTACAACAGAGCCAGCACACCACATCTCCCCACCAGTATCCGATCACGCTTTGCTCACACAAGCACAAAGCCAAAAGCACCAGCCTGAAGATGGTGGGTGGGACCTTATCGAAACTTCGCCAAGATACTCTCAATCTTACATGGGAAAGGACCCGAACATGCCAAAACCTGCATATATATGTTTCTTAAGTTTTCGCGGGTACTTACATGTATGGTATTCAGCTTTGTTCGGGTATTTTCCCATGTCATTATAGTTGTGCTTTTAAAGTTGTAGCAACGTTTCGGCAGAATTTCATCTGCCATCATCAGGCTTCTGTATTGTGTTCGTCTGTGAGCCAGACTTTTACAGTTGTTTCAGTTTTAAATTTAAATTTAAATATATATATATATATATTCTTAAGTTTTCACAGGTATTTATATGTATGGTATTCAGCTTTGTTCGGGTATTTTCCCACGTCATTATAGTTGTGCTTTTAAAGTTGTAGCAATGTTTCAGCAGAATCTCATCTGCCATCATCAGACTTCTGTATTGTGTTCGTCTGTGAGTCAGAAATGGCTATGAAAGTCTGACTCACAATACAGAAACCTGATGATGGCAGATGAAATTCTGCTGAAACATTGCTACAACTTTAAAAGCACAACTATAATGACATGGGAAAATACCCAAACAAAGCTGAATACCATAGATAGATAGATAGATAGATAGATAGATAGATAGATAGATAGATAGATAGATAGATAGATAGATAGAAATAGATATATATAGATGTGTGTGTGTGTATATCTAGATAGATAGATAGATAGATAGATAGATAGATAGATAGATAGATAGATAGATAGATAGATGTAGATTAGATATAGATATAGATATAGATATAGATATAGATATAGATATAGATATAGATATAGATAGATGTGTGTGTGTGTGTTTTTCTTTCTTAAGCTTTCATGGGTATTTATATGTATGGTATTCAGCTTTGTTCAGGTATTTTCCCACATCATTATAGTTGTGCTTTTAAAGTTGTAGCGACGTTTTGGCGACTTCAATGCCACCAAACCCTAGCTACTCTAGAAAACCCTGGCTACAGAATCATCAGAGAAGCCATAGAAATTGATAAAAGACCTAATAGTATGAATAGAAGAGATGACTCCACCAGACTATCGATCATCTGGAAGCCTGCACTCACAAACAAAAAAATATCTATACCACAATCCAGGCAAGCACCTGGACACAAACAGACCACCCCAATACCTCCAGCCCAAACATGCCCCAGCCAGCTACCCAAATAAAACCTAGCTTCCGAATAAATAATTATCGACCATTCACAAGAAACCAAGCTGCACTAAGAAACCCCAATGCACAAAACACAATGTTTCCAACTAGCCAAGAACACAGCAACTCAAAGACCAATAAAAACAGACCTAGACTCCCAGCCAATCAGGATGAGGACAAAAAACGTTCAAATAAAGCAGAAAGCCAGCACCAAATTCAAACAAAAAATGGCTACCAAGCCTGACACACATGATTAAAAAAGAACCCAATACACAAGCCTGAGGATGGCAGATGAGATTCTGCCGAAACGTCGCTATAATAAAAGCACAAATATTAAGATGTGAGAAAATACCCGAAGAAACCTAAATACCATACATATAAATACCCGCAAAAACAAAAGAATGTATACACACACATACATACACACACACACACACACACACATACAAACATTGAAAACCAGATGATGCTACTTGGCATTTTGTAGGAAAAATTACAACCTCTTTTTGATATTCCCTACAATCGCATATTGAAAAACTGAAGAATATGTGATTAATCATCATTATGTCTGCCATACTCTCAACAGCCTGCATTAAGGGGGAGAGAGAGAAAGTTATGATACCCAATTGGCCTCATTTATTATAGCAGTAACTGCTTACATCTCTGCAGTTTATTGTCTAACGTTGCCCTTTACTGAAAATAGAAGTATGGGAGATTGCAACTTCTTTTAAAAAAGCCTTTGGATTAATTAAGGGGATGGAGGTGTAGACGTTCAGTTCCATAGGCAACCTGCTGACTTGTTAGAGACCATAATTGTGGACATCTATTGCTACAGAGAGGAGTTTATCTTCTAATGAGATGTTCCTATTTCCAACCAATTTGTGTTTTTCAAGAACTGTGATATAGACACTTTCTTGCAGCTTTGCAGCATAATTGGTACAGTCAGGAGGATACATATCATTGTTAAAAATACTATGGAAAGAGAGAGCAACTATTTTATTCTCGATGGTCACATCCCCCAAGAGCATTGTTTGGGGGTTGCATAACAGGCGAGACTGAAAATGTAGTAAGTGGTATCAGTGTGTGTGAACATTTTCTTTGGTTCTCCTTTTTTCTCCTGACAATTTCTCTTTTCCTTTTAGCATTCTGTCTTTTTTTTCCCTGACATGCTCAAAATAGTATGCTCTTAAAGAAGCTACAGATATTACATAGTTTCAGACATTCTCTTTTTTCTTTCCCTTTTTCCTTACAAATTTCAGAGTGCTTGTCTATTGTTGATCATCTAATGCTAAGTTTAATTTCGGATTTGAACATTTTAGGCTCTATTTTTATTTCAATGTAGATAGCTTTGAGTACAGGTAGTCTTCGGCTTACTACAGTTCACTTAGTGACAGTTCAAACTTACAACATCACTGAAAAAAATGACATGATCATTTTTCACACTTATGACCATTACAGCATTCCCGTTGTCACATGATCAAACTTCAGACAGTTGGCTGACTCATATTTATGACAATTGCAGTTCTGGCATTACCTTTTGCAATCTTTTGACAAGCAAAGTCAATGGGAAAACTAAATTAATTAACAACCATTTTACTACAACATAAATTTTGAGCTCAGGTGTGGTCGTAAGTCAAGGACTACTGTACTCAGCAGGGTAGGAAAATGGTAAAAAGATACTAGCATCTTTGCATTCAGAATCCATGATCTGTTAAAAGTATAGAAGTAGAGCAACAATATGGAAATATTTTGACATCTTCTTGTTCCATGATTTTTTTTCTCTAACTTTCTAATTTCTAGTGCCCAGAGATCTTAATGGTTTCCCATCCAAGAATTATGTATGTCTGACTCTGCTTAGTTTGTTTCTGATCATCAGTTAAGCTAACCGTTAGACACAGATGCAGAAAGGCAGGACATATTTTCATAGTTGTGTTAACATACGTTCCTTTCATCCTTGAATCCTGATGTATCCATACTACTTTCAAAATATGGAGGGAGAGTTTCTTACCTGAATGGCAAAAACTGGACACAAATGACAGAAAATGAACAAGAAGGATCAGCTTTCTCCCTAAGAAAGAAGGCCCATATTTTCTTGGGATGATGAGCTATGATGGTGATGGTGATATTGTATTGCTGTGGTGGGAAAATGTTGTTTTCTTTGAAAAGATGTCAGACTGTTGTTTTATCTTTGTGTGTGTGTTTGTTTGTTTGTTTATTGGTTGTTGTTGTGAGCCACCAAGATTATTGCATTTAAGATCGATGACTTTGTGAGAGTCAGCTTCTATTTGTGCCTTTGCCTTTTATTGGAGAAAACTAAAAGTCTGAATTTATTATAATTAATGACCAATTGTTCTTTTTTACAATAGGAGCCATGCTCCATACCTATATAAAACAAAGAGAAAAGTCCATCATCTGCATAAAATAATATTGGAAGTTGTTTGTCAGATAGCTTGTGTATGTGAGTGTCAACTCTTTCTCAAGTTTTAAATATTAAAGTTAATGTCAGGGTTCCAAGTAATAGTTCCACATCAAACAAAACTCCATGGCAGGTAGATTCCTCAAAGAATAGCTTTATTGGAAATATCATATCTGGAGAAAATCAACTCTGAAAGGTCCGTCAATTTTCACCTAATTAAAAATGAAAGTTTCCTCCTCAGTCCCAAACAATCAGTCACATGGCCCAATCAAGGCAGTGTCCATTGGTCTGGTGACATCACTCCTCCTTCCTCTGGCCAGGTATGAGAACATCCTTGGTTCCCAAGAGAAAGTATTTTATTTTGACTACACAACCCAAGCTATCTCTAATGGTGATACTGAAGCTCCAAGATGGCTTCAGCTAGGGCAGCTTCAGGGTTGACAGTTAGAATATACTTTAAAAAAATGGAACTAAATGCATTCATATTTCTTGGATGACTGAATGAAATCTGAAAGATGCCCTTTTGAGTTGAAAATTTTTACCTTGAAACAATTTTTTCATATAATTTATCAATTAGAAACAAGATTTATTTACCTATAGATCAATTGAAACATCCTAAAGTGTTATTAAAGACATGTAATTGAAGACTTTTTAAAAATCAATCAAGGCTGCATATAAAGTAAGCTCAGAATGACTTGCATATTTATTGGCCAGATGTTGTAGTGCTAAACAATGGACTACAGTACATCATCCTGGTTAAAACCCTGCTTGCTCAGGATTAATTATTCATTTATCTACTACTGAGATATGGAGTTCAGTAAATAGATTCCTGTCATTAATTTGTTAATGATTGGCTGATTGGCCTACAATTAGTGTGGTCATTCCTGACTCACTTTATCTAAGAGAACCATTATTGCTATTCCCTAGTTTGTTGGGATCTCAGCTGTTTGGTTAATGTTTGTACAAGCAAATCTCAAAGTTGTATGTATGTATGTATGTTTGTACATATGTCTGGGAAATAGAAGGGAAGGATTTTGGTGAGGAAGAGGTTTTGAAAAAGTTTTCAGGACAGAAAGAAACTGCACAGTGATATGCCTGAGAGCAAATATTAGAGGCTTTATGAGGGATTTTGCCTATGGCCCTCAATCTATCAGCACTGCTAAACTTCCCACAGCATCAGCTCTCTAAGGATTACTCCACACTGAACTGTAACATTTTAATATCTTATAAAAGAAGAAGTTGGTAATCCTAATAAGCATGTTGAATAACAGTAACATCCACAGTGCTCAGGAGGGTTTATTTCTATGAAAGAGTGCATAACTTTATAACCATTGTAAGCCTCAGAATTATATCTTGCAAGTCCCTGAAAACAATCCAGTGTAATTCACACCTCAGATAAGTCAAATGACCACAGAGAACAGAGCATGAAATGAGCCAGAATAGGAATTATTGCCAAGCATGGCGGCACATATAAAGACAAATAACAAATACTTGGATGCTGAACAAGAGAAGATAACCTCCAGAGAATAGCTGGGTGCATGTGTGATTATGAACTAAAAGGCACTTATACCTAGGAATCTTTCATATTAAGCTATTTTCTATGTATCCTATAATTATGAAAACATGCATAATCATATTTTAGAAAGGTCTAATATTTGGCTGACTTAAATATCTTTTTTGAATGGTCCTGAATGGAATAGAATAGACATGATCTACCTTACTTTATTAGGGGAAATAAAACCGCTTAAATAAAGTAGAGTACTTTTCCCTTGGTCCATGATAATGAGTTTCAAAAAATCATTTCTGTTCTCACGTTATTGGCTTCTAGAAAGTGAAGAAAGGAGAGCCTGAAGCAACATGTTAGCCAAGTTTTATAATATTAAAAGATACAACCAAGATCACTATAGTCATGCATTCTAGCAGCTAGTATTTATGAGGCATATATTACTGATTTAGCAAATTTCTGCCCATAGGCTTATAATTTAATTAAAGACAAATTACACAAAATGTAAAGATAAAAGTTAAGATAACATTTCACTAAATGTACTTTTTAAGGAAACAGAGTGCAAATGATTGCAGAATATTTAATGTCTGGAGGTATAGCTGGGTTAAAGGCAAAATAACAAACAAACACACACACACACACACACAGAGAGAGAGAGAGAGAGAGAGAGAGAGAGAGAATATATAAAATCTACTTAATAATAAGTTTAAATCAAAATGTTTAGGAGTGAGAATTCCAACAAATAGTCTGCATATGCATGTAAGGATGTAAAAGCATCACATATCTTTTTGGATCCCTTTAATGCAAATACCAGAAGACTGTAGTAAATCATATAAAATATATGTTTATTGTTCTGCCTTTTGTTATAATGGCTAACAAAGCAGAAATATTAATATTAAGAGCCGTAGTGGCACAGTGGTTAGAATGCAGTATTGCAGGCTAATTCTGCCAAATGCCAGCAATTCAGTTCTAACTGGCTTAAGGTTGACTCAGCTTTCCATCCTTCCAAAGTCGATAAAATGAGGACCCGGATTGTTAGGGGTGATATGCTGCCTCTAAAAGCCACTTAGAGAGGGCTGTAAAGCCCTGTGAAGCGGTATATACATCTAAGTGCTATTGCTATTAGCATGTTAAAACTAAATTTCAGTATTAATTACTGTATATTAATTGTTAATTACTGTATATTAATTGAACTATATTCTCACATAAAAGTGAGAATGGACATTAACAACAATAGTGTCAGTATTTTACTTCACTTTGAGGCCCTTTCTAGAGATGTTGACATCTGGCAAAACCTAGAACACATAATTTCTGTGTAATGATCAAAGCCCTATGAAACTGTCTTTCCTCTGAAATCCAAAGAGCCCCTATCCTTTTAGCCTTCCAGAAGGCTATGAAGCATTGACCATTCCCAAAGTACTGCATTAGAATGGTTGAGCTCAGAAAATATACATCTGGAATGATGTTATTATGATGCAATGGCACAAAGTTTGATTATATACTGCTGTCTTATTTTTACATTTTATTGCTGTTGCCATAAGCCATCCTATCAGATAGGTGGCCACAAAAGTCAATAAATAAATACAATAAAGTTCTGTAGTATCATCTATGAACCGAATCTAAAGCACAGTCCTAATTGGATCCTGGTTGCCTCTTATTTCCTTTCCCTGTTTTGCTGTTACATTTCCCCACTTTTTTCTACAATTTTACTTTAAAACAAAATCTTTAAAAAAACAATTGTGATTTTTATTACTGGTGTAAACCATAGTAACATATTACAATGTATATTTTTAACCCATTTCTTTCCTGGCAAAAAACCAAACAAACTGGTGGGTTATTCAGAAATATGTCACACAAATCCCCAGATTATATTTTTAAAAAGAAAAACACTCCATCAAAATTGCTAGTTTATACCTAAACCAAATGCAGCTATAATCAGAGCAAAGATTACAATAAAACCAAAGTCTTTCAAACAGTAGATGAGTAGTAAAAAGCAAAGCATAGAATTCAATGTGAGATTAGTAAATGCTGCTACAATGTTCAAGGTTTCAGCTTTGCACTGCCAGTTTTTTAGTACAAAAAAATGAGGAATGTTAACAACCAGAGATAAAAAAATGATTCACAGGCAAATATGGATGATGATGATGATGATGATGATGATGATGATGATGATAATGATTTTTTTCTTACTATCTCATGCAAAATAGCAATAGCAATTAGACTTATATACCACTACACAGTGCTTTTACAGCCAGTGGTGGGATTCAACCAGTGTAACAATCAGTTCAGTAAGTGTGCACTTTGTGCACGCGCCCAGTTTTTACAAAATACCATTTTTAGCTATAATACCTACCTTCTGCTGCAGCCCTGGTGAGCAAAACAGCTGATGCGCAGCAAACCACTCTGCCACGCAAATCAGCTGTGTTCAAAAACAGGGAAATAAAGCACATGAAAGGGTCACAGATGGGCAGGGCCAAATGATCACTAGAAGTACTGGTTCACCTGAACCGGTCTGAACTGGTAGAATCTCACCCCTGTTTACAGCCCTCTCTAAGCAGTTTACAGAGTCAGTATATTGTCCCCAACAATCCAGCTTCTCATTTTACCCACCTCGGAAGGATGGAAAAGTTGAGTGAACCCTGATAAAAGAATCTTCAGAAGGATAGTAAATTGCTTGAATAAAGCAGAACTTTTGATTTTTCACATTTTTATTTATTTTATTTAGTTTAGTTTACTTTAGTTTGTCAAGCATGTATGAGAAAACAAGTATAAGTATGACAATGAATAAATGGGAACAGTAGGACAGGGGCGGTAGCCATCTGGTGCTTTAAGGAGCTAGACTTTAGAATCTATATATCCATTTAGTTTCCACTGCAATTGCCTTATTCCCTAATGTTTTTGCAACTGACCAGTCTTGACATCATTTGACCTGAAAACGCTTGAAAAATAATTCAAATATTCTTCAGACTTTGCTTGAGGACAGTGTCCGTTTGCTGATCGTTAAAGCACCTTTTCCTTTTTTTTCAGTCTTCTTCAAGCATCTGAAAAAAAATGATGCTGTGCCTTTAAGAAGTTGATGCTGTCAAATTAATGTAATTCTGGAAAGTGTTACCTTTTTTTTCCCTTGGCCAGGGCAGAAGTCTTTTAAAAAAAAAGAAAAAAAGAAAAAGAAAAGCTGCTTAACTAAATAGCAGAAAGGTGCTGTGCTCACTCAAACTACCAAGTGCTTCTTCCAAATCATGTTTGAAAATGTTTATAACACTTGCCCTCATCCCTGACATTTGTTGCAAGTTTACTATTCAGAAGAGATTTGATCTCAAAGGGTTAATAATAGCACAAATAGAAGTGAAGTCACCTTGGGGTGTGTAAACATAGCCAGAACAAGTCACAGACTCTTTTATACCTTAGCAGAGGCCACAGCTTGAGAGCTGGTCATGTGTCTAGTTCCTAACCAAGGCAGTCTATGGCCAAGTGTGAAGACTGTTAATCAGACAACTGGAATAAAATTGAGCCAAGGTAATGACCTTGGTTGATGTACAAGGGGATATTTATCTTGAGTTTAAGCAAGATGAGAGTAGCTTTGGAACAAAATAAGGTATAGAGAAAAATGTTTCTCTCTTCCAAATCAGCTATCACCTCAGCCAAAAAAACTGCAGGTTATCATCATCTCTTCTATCTCCTGCCTAAACTTCAGTTAGGGGAGTTCCCTGTAGGGCTCAGGCCCACCTGAGGCAGGGAGAAATCGCTATATGACCCCCTTTCCTTTCTCCATCAATCTTTCCTCAGTGGCTACAGTTATTTTAAGAGTCCCTTTTAGAAGTTTGTCTTGAGCTTCTCCAACCCTGCCTAGCCTCTCAGTCCAGTTAAAATTGCCCAGTATCATAACCTTCTGGGACATTTTCAGATACAAATTTGCAATTAAGCATTGTTCCCTTATGAAACAGGATACAATTTCAAATTATTATTTTTTTAAAAAAAATACTACCATTTTCAATGCACTCATTTCAACCAAAAGTACATAATATGAGAGCAATGGTTGCTTTGTGTGAAATACAGTTTGTGCTTGGATATTCTGCTCCATAATTTCAAGCCCACAATAGATTCCACTCTGTTGTCCTGGTTGCCATTTTTGCTCTGAGTGAATCAAAGTTTAGTAGATGGTGGCATTTGTTCATCAAAGCTCCATTAATCTAGTGTGATTGTTTATCAACCAGTGGCAACCCCCAGGGTCTTATTTATATGCTCTGCTTCAAGTACTAAAGGCTAACTATAGGCATCTCATTTTGAAACTGCCAGCCATTAAAGCTGACATTTATCCTGAGGTAAGTTAAAACTTGTCATGTTTTTGATTACCTGTGCTACCCCAGCATGCCCTCATTTGACATTTCCTGAGGGATCCATTGTTTCCACAATCAAACATCACTACAAACTTTTTGTATGCACAGTGCCCTTCCATTTGAGAGAACAATGTGCAGTCGGTATCTCCAAAGTAGTGAACTTTAGAACAAATGCTGCAAGAGGCTCCTCTGAGCTTTTATGGTTTGATCTGAGTTGCTTCTTGCTTGCTGTCAATTAACACCATTTTCCCCCACCCATGGAAGCTGTTAAAATTGAAACAACATAGTTGGTCTCTGTCTATCTCTCTCTCTTCCTCAGTTGCCATCATTGTCCACCTTCCTAACTTTGATGGACTTCGTTCAGTAAAGTTGTCCTTATAGGATAACAGCATTGTTAGATAACACTTCACCACTTTAGAATTACATGACTATATTAATGTCAGTGAAATATGCCAACCTGTCAAGCTGTTTCAATAAATCCTTCATGGCAACATTAGAAATGACAAAATGCAGAATGAGAGTTTCTCCATGCAGAGAAAGCTGTTTTGACTCCCTGTCAAAGGTTTCATTTTTATGCAAACCATTTAGCTAGAGGTATTCTTTGTGTGATAATATTATTAGGGAAATTGTCACCATTACTTGACTGTTCCCATTTCTGACATACAACCATGAGTTAATTCTCCAGAAGGCTCAATAAGAAGAAAAATAACATTTCATATGGTTCCTGATGTGCCATCCCAGAGACTAGAATGTTATTTAGATTTCTTCATCATAGGTCGGAATGAAGTTCTTTTCCATCTTAGCTGGCTCTTTCCAATATCAGGAATGGATGTCTGAACTGATGTTAGAACGGCACAAAAGGCACCATAATAGGAATTGCCCAGAGGTGGTTTCGGAGTGAGGATTCCATGAAAGGATTCCAATCTTTTTTTTTTAAGAATATAGTGTTTATTGTAAGAATGTACCAAGCAGAATTTGATTGGAAGTTATGTATTATGTATTATATTGAAGGTCATAACCTTAAGGTATATATTGAAGTTTAAATAAGAGTTGAATGGATGTAATTAAAAGATATAAAGGTGTCATACTCCAATTAGTAACTACAGGAGAAAATTTGTTTAATGAGAAAAGATAATATGAAATTGAAACAGAACAGACAAAAGTATAAATGTAATGATTTGAATTAAGATGAGATAATCAAAATAAAATTGAGAAAATTAAAAGAGGGGAAAAACTATGTAGACAATGTAGAAGAGTATAAGATATGGAATAGAACACAAAAAGGAGCATGAAATTGAGTTTTGTGTCTGTATAAAGAAGTTCAACCTGGGACCATGCTATTTTCAAAAAAGATATTTTACTTGTATTTTGCATGTGTGAAAACCCAAATAAAACTTTATTATAAAAAAAGTTTGGGAGCTTTCAAGAAGAGACTGGACTTTCTTTGTTAGAAATGGTGCAGGGTCTTCTGCTTGGGCAGGGGGTTGGACTAGATGACCTACAAGGTCCCTTCCAACTCTCTAAATCTGTAATCATTCCCATTATGGAACATTCTCTTTCAAGAGGTTCTGCCAAACTTGGTTCACTCAAATCAGCAAATAAACACATCAACAAAACTTGCATTCCTTTCAATTGTATCACTTCTCTTGTTTTTACTTTTTGTGTTCAATTTGGTATCTACTGAGATAGATTATAAAATGCCCAACAGACATCTAGACTAAGAACAGGTTCTCAGCAAAGAAATCTATTTACCTTCTCATGCTAGAGATAAGGCAATTACAACAGCAAGCAGTCATGCTATTTATTTCAGGCTATTGTTCAATTAATACTAAAAAGAACAGGACAAACCAAACTTGGACTGTTCTAATTGCTAGGAAACTAATTGATTATACTTGAGAAATGATATGTTTGGGACAGACTAATTTATCCCTCCAGCTACCTACTACATCATTAAAAGTCTTCTCTTATTCTCAGTTGTAAAACGTAATGTAATATGTGGATCGCTGTGTTGTTTAAATTGGAAATCAGATTATTTCCTTTCCAAAACTTTGATCATTTATCTTTCTAATATTCAGAGTCAGCTGTGGAAAGTGAAAACAGTTAATGAAATCAACACATTAATTGCCTGAATTTCACCAGTGAAAATGATAATACAGTTCGCTTTCTTCCTCTTTTCATTTGCCTTCTAAGATTCCGTTGTTTCCCTAACAACCATGAAAGCATCAGAAATAAATAATACTTGAAATAGAGATATGAAACAATTCAGCGACCTGTCAGAGTTATATGACAACAAAGCTGTACTGGCTGCAAACATTCTGAAAGCAGAAAGTACCCTGAAGCCAATTTTTTAAAATGTTTTATATATCTGAGGAGGTAGCCCAGTCTTAAACCTTGTCTTCAATGACACCTAACCTCAAAGTAATTATGCCCCAGGCAACTTCTCTTTTTTATAGCCTTGTCTTCATTTTTTAAAAAATCTCATTCCCAGCCGTAAAACATCTTAAATTATCCTTAATTATACCAGAGTTAAAATAGTATATTCTCCCTTATTCCAATAATGAGGTGGACTCTGACCCTTAGGAGAGCTGGATTGATAAAACAGGATAGGGATCAGCAACAGAGACAGCCAATTCATAGTTTTCTTCCAATCCTAGGATGGCTGGATTCAATGGACTCTCATTCTGACTGCCACTGTAGGAGAGTGACAGGGCAAACCACTTGCATATAAAACAGAATTAAAGTTTTTTACATACAGTATTTTGATTCCTAGTTGTAAGCCAAGTCTTATGGAAGTTGAGGACCAACAGATTAATTAAATAGATGAATAAATATTTGTGCACTGTAATATATAGTACTTGATTAAACAAAATATTGGTTATATTGAAGCCATACCAAAATACTGGATAGCTCAAGTCTATTTTTACTCCATGGTACTTTTATGTCACTTCAATAAAAAGTTTATTCAATTTCATTTTCTGTCATTTTTTTAAAAAGGCTAATTTAAACCACATGAAATTTTCTCTCTGAAGTACTTATTTTGATGATTAAATAACATTTTTATACAACTGAAATAAAGAACTGAATTTACAAAACCGAAAAATATGTATTCCAAAGGACAGCTGTATTCATCTGTTTGGAAGTAAAAATTAGACTGATAGAGCAAATTAGTTCTCCAACTAGACTGCATCCATCAAACTTTGTAAAGTTAATGTTAGAGTTTATTGCAGAAATCAAATCCAGAAAGCACACACAGATGACTGATTCAGCAGGATTCATTAACTGCTTTATATACATAATAATGTATGAATAAAATGTACAATACCAATAGTAGATTCTTCCAATGTGGACATAATTACAAGCAAAATACAAGCAGCAGCTTCAGTCACAACACAGAGAGGAGATAAAAGCCACACACAGACTCTTTAAGTTTCAGTTTCTAATTCAGCTCCCATTGGCTGACCTTGTTGCCATGTCTCTGTCAGTTCATGAATATTCTGACAAATGTCTCATGTACTTTAGATGGAATCACATGTTGTAATTGCTAGGATACTTCTGAAATTCTCATCTGAGAATTTGGACTTGAATTTGGACTTGAAGCTCCCATTATCCAATCTTAATGAGCTAGGTGATGCCATTTTAGACACCTCCATGATTTATGGATAAAAGTCTGCATTGTGCATGAATATAAAGAATTAGGGAGGAAGAGAAGGAAAATGATTACCTTTTCTTTATTTACATTATTTTTGAATTAGGTTTCACAAAATAGGTAGGGTTTATATGGATGGTGGGAAGGGAGCAATTTGAATTGGAATTTGATAAGAATGAAAATTAGGTAATCTTTCTTTTCCCATTATGCTTGCCATAATTTACTTTACTTTACTTTATTGTCACTGCACCTCGTACGAAATCAAACACCATCTTCAGAGTGCACATAATGACCATGACCATGGAAATAAAGACAAACACACATCCTTCACCGTCCACACATTGAACTGAAAACCCCTGATATCGCAACAATACTGCGCTATACAACAGAATTCCAAAGAGCTACTGCTCTGGGATAGAAGCTGTTTTTCAGCCTATTTGTCCTTGTTTTTATTAGTCTGTACCATCTGCCAGATGGTAATAGTTCAAAAAAAGGGTTCCCAGGATGAGATGGATCTTTGAGAATGTGGATCTTTGAGAATATTCCTGATAAACAGTGCCTCTCAAGTCACTATGTCTCTACTGATTGTACTAATACTATGTTTGTTTTGCCTTACAGTTTATTAAGTTTCAATCTCTACTTTCTTTTACACCCTGCTTCCTTCATACAATCTACTATCGTAATGCCTTATCCACATTCATTTGTGCCAACCCATTCTAACAGCAGAATGACATTGCTGAAATAAATTTATTTTCCCATTTATTTGAGAGTTGTCCCTCAAATACCATTACTCTTTCAAGTAATCTATGGTGGTTCAAAAATACCTCAGTGATTAGTACAATTGACTAAGATATCCTAAAGCATGGGTGTCAAGCTCACATCATCACGGCGGCATCATGTGATGTATTGGGAGATTTTTTCATGACACATCCGGCCCTCATGATGCATCCAGCCCTGTCCTAGAGCTTTTGTTTTCCTTGCCATCAAGGAGGTATTTTAAAAGAAAAAAGAGTTCCTTGGAACATAATTTGAACAATATTAATATATCCTCTGATAATATTTTAGTGGTAATCTGAAATCATATTTAATATTGTATTTTCATGGCATGCTTTTTTACACATTTGTCAGAGTCTCGTTATATCTATCACCTCCCTTCAGTTTTCAGATGATGTGGAAGTTATTTCATTCAAACACAATGAGATTTCCAGTGATTTTCAAGACATTAGTTCCCATCAGCTGGGCTATTAATCAGCCATTTATCTAGCAAAGAGAGGTTGGCCCACAGCCATAACAGCAATTTAAGTAACATGGAGACTTCATATAAGACGTCCAATAAATGTATAGCAATGATTACACAATTGAATCCTAGTGCACCTGTTTTCTATTCTGTTCCATGGGAGATGATTCTAGAAGATCCTTTTGGCAACCAGCTCATTCAAACAGACAGGTAAAAAGATAATCACCTTTGATTGTTGAAATGTTGCTTTTTTTCATTTTCTTCTCTTATGTACCAGCTGGGAATTGTGAAGACAAGTTATATATTACTGTATAAATGTACTATTTTCAGAAACTCATGATGTTTCCAATGTCATCATTAATTGGCCCCTAACAAGCAGAATGCTATTCCTAACATTCCTTACATAGAACAGGAATGCTAACAAGCATTTATTGTTTTCATTGTTGTTGTTATCTGTAGTCAGTATGAAAAAAGTTGGAAGTTTAATAAGTAAGGACAAACACATAATTTGTATCAATTTGAGGTGTATATTTTCCAATTTATAGGCCCTTACTATAAAGATGAATTGAAAGCACCAGCAGGAGGAATTAAGGATACGATGATCAACCTTGTATTGTTCTGCCACACTTGTTACCCATGCAGGAAAAGTTGTTCCTCTTGCCAAGAGCATCTATCTTAGGGAAAAAAATTAATATTCAGTAGAGCTGCCATAGCTGTCTAGCAAAATTAATCAGTACATCTTAATTAGCTAGAGCTTTGAACATTTTTAGCAGACATCTTAATCATTCTTTGAAAGTGATCTAAAGAATTTAGAAAATGGGAAAGAAGACACTAAGATTTTTATAGCAAGGAGATTACTTTTTGGAATAGAGAACCTGCTGAGACTCCTGAATTTCAAAAGCCACAACCAAACACTGTAATATTCTAAAATAAGTGAGAGTCAGAATGTTGCTATCTAGAATAATAAAATAATAATAAAAACAAGGACAAACATGCTGAAAAACAGCTTCTATCCCAGGGCAGTAGCTCTGTTGAATTCTACTGTATAGTGCAGTGTTGGTGTGGTGTCGAGGTTTTCAATTCAATGTGTGAAGTGTGAAAGATGTGTGTTTGTGTTTATTTTCATGGTCATGATTGCACTGAAGATGGTGTTTGATTTTGTTGTGCGAGGTGTAATGACAATAAAGTAAACTAAAACTAAACTAGAAAGAAGGAAAGATAACCCTAAGCTGAGTGATCATGTTGTGCCAAGCAGAAATATAAATAATTTATTGCTTGATACTTTAAGAAAAAGGACATGATCCATTAATATGGGTTCTGTTGAAGCATGTTTTTAATAATACACAAGTAAGTTATTACAGGTAAGCCAGAAGTACCTGGTCAGTCTAATACCCAGCTGGTGAAAGAGGGGAAGAATAAGTTTTACCTCAGTGATGTGGGAAAATTTCTGTTTAAGATGTTGCAACACACCAACAGAGGCAGTTGGGATACTAATTTAAAATAGATGTTTTGCCTTTTTATTTTTTTAAAATAATACCTCCAATTCTACCCCAGCCTAGTCCCTAATACTTTACTACTCCTCATTTTTATCAGCCTTTAGAAGCCTTTCTTCATCTGCAGGAAGAAATATCAGTTTTCCTTATGTGTTTGAAGAGAAAAAGTCTTAGAATTCTTTTGTACCTAAAGCTCATCAGGTTTTTTTTTTTCTTTTCCTTGTGCAAAAGAAAATGGGCTAATTGAATCCAAATAAGCTGTCCAGTCAATAAACAGCTAGGTTGGTGGTTAGCAAAACCAGAAGTGTCTTTTCCATCTTGGAAAGAGCCAGACTGAACAGGAATCTAATGTACTGTAGATCCAGGCTTGAGACATGCTAATCCACATTGTAATGACGTCATCAGAAAGGTGCACACCCATCTAGGGAGATGTCAACTACAATAGTAAATCCTGGACTTAAAGAGAACACCTATTTTTAATCAATGGTTTCACTTGGAATCAGATATTTAGGGGAACTTGGCAGCCATTAGATGATATCAGAAAACAGAGATGGAAGGGACCTTGAAGGTCTAGTCCACCCACCTGTTCAAGTAGCCCAGCCCAGACAAAGGGCTATCCAATCTCTTCTTAAAACCTCCAGGGACAGATACCCACAACTTCTGAAGACAAGCCATTCCACTGGTTAATTGTTCTCACTGTCAAGAAATTTCTCCTTAGTTCTAAATTGATCTCTCCTGGATAAAAGTCTGTAGAGATTCTCAGTCATCCAGGTCATGGTTGTCCCAAAGGTGCTTTTTCAGGAGGCAATTGGACTTTTTTGTTTTTTCTTTTGAAGTCATTTCACTTCTCATTCAAAAAGCTTCTTCAGCTCTGACAGGATAGTAGGAAATGGAGGATTTATATTCCTTGCAGACAGCTGGTCATTTGCATCCTTTTAGAGGGTCATTGAATCACTTGGCAGTGATTTGTATTCTCAGGGTCACCTGAACAGTGCTCCTGGTCCTTTTAGTCTGCCATTTTTTCTCTGGATATCCATTCCTATTCCCACACCATTCAAAAGGTGTTCATATTAAATTGTATAGCTAAACATCTGAAGAGACTTTTGAGACTTGCTGTCTGTGAGAAATATAAATCCTCCATTCCTCACTATCCTGTTAGAGCTGAAGAAGCTTCTTAGATGAGAAGTGAAACATCTTCAAAAGAAAAAAACAAGAAAGACCAGTTGCCTCCTCAAAAAGCACCTTTGGGACAACTATGACCTGGATGACTGAGAATACCTACAGACTTTTAATATACAATTTGGGATGAATACCCTTTGAATGTGGGAGTAGGAATGGATTTCCAGAGAAAAAATTGTAGACTACAGGAACCAGGAAGCACTACTCAGGTGACCCTGAGGACACAGATAAACCTCCAAGTGCTTCAACAGCCCTCTAAAAGGATACAAATGACCAGATGTCTGCAAGGAATATAAATCCTTCCATATCCACTATCCAGTCAAAACTGTTGAAGCTTCTTGGATAAGAAGCGAATGTCTTCAAAAGAAAAAACAAGAAAGTCCAGTTGCCTCCTGAAAAAGCACCTTTGGGACTGTTAAGTATGGTCGGTGGGTCCCATAGACATGAGGCTCAAGTAGTGAACATCAGCTCTTTATTAAGGAGGCAGATTCTGAGACTAAAGAAACCTAGCCGCGGCAGCCCTTTATATAGAGCTGGCTGCAACTAGGCAGCCTATGACAATCTTTTAAGCTTGCCGCGCTTGGTTTCACCCAATCGCGGCAAGCCCTGTACAAACCAATCAGGGATGTTTATATCATCCAATCATGGCCTGGGTCTTCTAGACCAATGGGAATGCAGGTCTACGAGCCTGCTAGTATGGAACAGGGACTCTCCTTGATAAGTTTCCACCTGTTACCTCTTGTCCTGCATGGAGGACAAAATAGTTGACCTTTCACTTTATTATGTGATAGAGCAAGAAAAAGAGGATTTTCAAAGACAAAGAATGCAGAAACTTTAACAGAATAAGAAGCATTATGTTGTAGTTGAGCAATGAGAGGCTAGACCAGGGCATGGATGCAAAAAGACTTTATTGAAGCAATAAAGGACTGAACGTGTTAGCCCTGCCTGGAGCAGGTTCACAGCGATCAGCGGCTGGCCGGACCCTGCAGCTGGCTTTTATAGCCGGCCGTCGAGGGAGGCCAGCCAATGAGGGGCAGCAAACGCCCCCGCAGCATGAATGGACCTGGGTGGGGACTTTGGCAAGTTCCAGGGACATAACACCCCTTCCCCCCAGATGCGAACACGCATAGTCATTTAAATAAGCGGGCGGTCTGTGCTGGCGCCCCGAGCGTCGTAACTCCAGTGAGTTACCAAGTGACTCAGAGTTCAAGGAACCCGGTGGGGTTGGTGATGGGGTGCAGCCTCGCTCTGAGGTTTGCACAGGAACCGGTGCAGTGCTTCTGGTTGGTGATGTCGTGGCCCCGCCTGCTGGTTCAGGTGGCGGACCCATCGGGCAGTCCCGGTCTACTGCCTGCTCCCTTGGTCCGGGTGGTGGTGGCGAAGAGATTCTGGCATGGTCTTCTGGCATGAGAGTTTGGTGTGGCACCTGGGGGTCGACCTGAGCCCATGATCCGGCACTAGCGAAGGTACCCTGTCGCTTCCTTAGCTGGTCCAGGTGTCTTCTCCAGATGCGGCTGTCTTCCAGCTGGACTCAGTACGACCTGGGGCCGGTGATGGCTACTATCACTCCTGGAATCCACAGTGGGTCTCCGGCATAGTTCCTCGCAAAAACATGTTCCTGCAAGACAAAATCTCTGACCCCCGTCATTGAAGCGAGAGGGGTGTCAGGGCAATAGTGAGGGTGGAGCCTATCCAACACAGTTCTTAGGCGTCTACCCATCAGAAATTCAGCAGGGGATTTGTTGGTGACCATGCAAGGGGTTGAGTGTTGGCTTAGCAAGAAGCGGGAGAGTCTGTGATGCCAATCTTCTTTGCTGAATCTGGCTAACACTTCTTTTGTGGATCTAACGGCTCTCTCCGCCAGTCTGTTGCTGGCAGGATGGAAGGGGGCCGTGAAGATGTGTCGGATGCCAAGATTTGTGGCAAAACGGCTAAATTCTGTTGAGGCAAACTGGGGGCCATTATCCGAAACTATGGTATCTGGTAGCCCGTGTGTTACGAATAGGCGGGTCAGAGCCTTGGTAACTGCTTGCATGGTGGTCGTGGATAGTTGGGCCACATCGATCCATTTAGAGTATGAATCTACGACCACCAAGAAGGTTTTGCCGTGTATTGGACCCGCTAAGTCAATGTGTAGCCTTGACCAAGGCGCGTTGGCGCTCTCCCACTTTGTGGGGGTGGTGACTGGAGGGGATGGTCTGGATTCCTGACAGGGTTGGCATGAGCTTACCCACTTGACGATGTCGTCATCCAAGCCAGGCCACCAGACGTAGCTCCGAGCCAACGCCTTCATCCGGACGATGCCCGGGTGGCCCTCGTGTAGTGCCTCTAAGACTGGTGTGCGAAGTGAGGCCGGAATGACAACCCGGGTGCCCCACAACAGGCAGCCCTGTATGCTAGACAGTTCCTGTTGACGGGTCTTAAAAGGTGTGAATTCGGCTGCGAGGTTAGAGCCCGGCCACCCCCTCCTCACCCAGTCCAGTACCTGGGCGATGGTTTTGTCTGTCTTGGCTTTGGTGGCGATGTCGAGGGCGGTGACAGGAAGGTCGAGCTCGGTGACATCGAAGATGGCATGGACCGGGGCTGGGTCTTCAGCTGGAGCTGGCAGGGGGCAGCGGCTGAGGGCATCTGCGTGGCTTAATGTTTTTCCTGGGCGGTGGATGAGCTTGTACGAATAAGCCGCCAGGAACAAGGTCCACCTCGTCATTCTGGGAGACAACACTTGGGGAGTCTGCTTGTCTCCAGAAAGAAGACCCAGGAGAGGCTTGTGGTCCGTGATTAGCTCGAAGTTGTGGCCAAACAGGAATTCATGAAATTTCTTAACCGCGGCCACTGCTTGTCGATTTGACTATAGTTACGCTCTGTCGCTGAGAGCATTCTGGAAAAGAAAGTGATTGGTGCCTCGGAGCCGTTGGGTAGTCTATGGCTTAATACGGCGCCAATCCCAAAAGGGGATGCATCCGTGGCTAGTACCAATGGAAGATGTGGGTCAAATTGAATAAGGACCGCATCTGATGTGAGCAGTGATTTGACTGCGCGAAAAGCGGTGTCTTCCTTGTGTCCCCAGTGCCAAGGTGATTTTTTATCTAAGAGCCTGTGTAAAGGCTCTGCTACTGATGCTTTGTGAGATAGAAATGATGCATAAAAGTTCAATAATCCCAAAAAGGCTTGTAGCTCGGCTTTAGTGGTTGGCGTGGGTGCCTCATGAATTGCCTTGACCTTGGATTCTAGGGGGTGAATGCCTGAGGCATCAATTCTATAGCCCAGAAAGTCCACCTGTCTTGTGGCAATGGCACATTTCTCCCTTTTTAATTTGAGGCCATGCTGTCTGAACCTGTCTAACACTGCTCTGACTCTCTGGAAGAGTTGGGGCCTGTCCCTGGCCGAGACCAATATGTCGTCGAAGTAGGGCACGACGCCAGGGAGGCCCTGTAGTATACGCTCCATGAGGGATTGGAAGATGCCCGGGGCAACACTTACGCCAAACTGGAGACGCTTGCACCGGAAGGCACCCCTGTGGGTCACAATGGTCTGCAGTTCGGCTGTTTGGTTGTCAACAGGGAACTGTTGATACGCTTGTGACATGTCCAATTTGGCAAAAATGTTGCCAGGCTCAAAGGTATGCAATAAATGTTGAATGACCGGGACTGGGTACGCGCTAACTTGTAGAAAACGGTTAATTGTTGTTTTGTAATCTGAACAAATTCTCAGGCTGCCATCCTTTTTAAGGGGTGTGACAATTGGCGTCTCCCATTTGGCGAAGTCTGTCGGCTCAATGACCCCTTGCTTTAATAATTTATCGAGCTCTGCGTCCAGTTTAGGCCGAATGGCGAATGGGACTCTACGTGGTTTCAGCCGGACTGGAACCGCTTGGGGGTCAACTGCAAATGAGATGGGGGTACCATTATAACACCCTAACTCATCGCTGAATACGTCTGAGTAGTCAGTGAATAAGGAGTCAGCGTCAGAAGCTGAGACAGCATGGACTCCTGTTAACCCTAGGCCGAGGTAGGGGAACCAATCAAGCCCCAGAAGACTAGGGAGGTTGCCGTTAACTACCACTAGAGGCAGGTGGCCTTTGAAAGCTTTAAAATTAACAAGGAACTTGCCTTTGCCGAGTACTGGAATGTCCTTTCCCTGATAATCCCTCAAGGTGATCTGGCACTTCTGGAGCTGGTTTCTGGATAGTCTGGGCTGGATTTTCTTGAGGGTGCTCCAAGAGATGATTGAGAGCGCTGACCCCGTGTCAACCTCCATACGACAAGGTTTACCTTCTAATAAAATGGAGAGTGTTATTTTACTAATAGAGTGACAGGTGTGGTTAGCATGGTAGCAAGTGTGACAATTTAGTACTTGCCTTTGGGGCCTAGAATGGGAAAAGGAAGGAACCTTTTGTGCTGAGTTGTGCGTGGCCTGGCAGACCCTGGCGATGTGGGCTTTTTTGTGGCAATTGTTACAGATGGCACCCTTGAATTTGCACGAAGCTCTCGGGTGAGGTCCGCCACAGGATAGGCACAGGATGATGTGTTTGGGTGCGCTGTTGGTTTCTTGCCTGGCTCCTGCCTGTGGTTGTTTGGCATGGGTGAGGCGGTGGATGTCTGTTTGATCGTTGGGATCATCTTCGTTGACTACCTCTTCTGAATGAACGGTGGCGCAGCTTTGTTTGGGAATGGGACCTTGAATTTTGGTGGCTGACTGGGTTGCCAGTTCTGCTGCCAAGGCTTCCTCGACGGCCTGGGAGAGGTTGAGGTCCTTCCTGGCGAGTAGTCGCCTTTGGAGGTGAAGGTCTTTGACCCCGCAGACGAGCTGGTCGAGGAGCATGTCATCTAGATAGTTCCCGAACCCGCAGTGGAGAGCTGCAGTCCTCAAGGCGGCCATATATTGGTTGACGGTTTCCTTTTCCGCTTGCTTCCTCATCCGGAAGGTGAAACGCCTTGTGATTTGTGATGGTCTGGGGGAGTAATGATTGGTGAGAATCTCTAGCAATTCTGCCCAGGGGACATTCTTTAACTCACGTGGAGCAACGAGTGCTGTGGCGGTGTCAAAAACGATGGCTCCGCAATAACTGAGGAAGAATGACTTTTTTCTGTGCTCCCCAGCATCAGCCAGACCAATAGCGTCGGTGTAGTGGTTAAAACGATTCTTGTATGACTCCCACTTTTCTTCATCCAGCTTGAACGGTGGGAAGGCTGGGTTGGAGTTCATGATGAGGACTTCTGCAAGTTATGCTGTTGTGAAATCTCTCTGGGACAACAAAATGGCACTTTGTGCTCTTGTCAGGCTAGTGACTACAGCTCTGGAGAGGCTCCACAGAACCTCTCTGCTCTCTCTCTGGGCTAACAGTTGTGGTTAAGCTGCAACGGCTGTTGGCATCGTTTTGAATTTCGCGCTCCTGGAGAGCGTAGGCGGTAATGGCTAGCCGCCTCTGATAGCACTTCAAATTTCACGCCTGCATAAGCGTCAGTGACTCAGAATAACAGCACCGCGCTGTATTCCGGCAAGAAATCCAAACGACAGCCGTTTGAATTTCACGCTCTTTTGTGTTGAGCGGCTGCGGCTCGCAGCGCTTCACTTTCCCCTGTAGCTTGCTAACCAAGCGGCTACAGACGCTTATTACTTTCGCTCTTGCTGACCAAGCTCTCCGGCGGCACGGCTGCGGCTCAGCGGTTTTAGTGATTTCAGCTGTTGCGGATTGCCTCTGGTAGCCATCCCATCCTCGTCGCCAGTGTTGTAGTTGAGCAATGAGAGGCTAGACCAGGGCATGGATGCAACAAGACTTTATTGAAGCAATAAAGGACTGAACGTGTTAGCCCTGCCTGGAGCAGGCTCACAGCGATCAGCGGCTGGCCGGACCCTGTAGCTGGCTTTTATAGCCGGCCGTCGAGGGAGGCCAGCCAATGAGGGGCAGCAAACGCCCCCGCAGCATGAACGGACCTGGGTGGGGACTTTGGCAAGTTCCAGGGACATAACACGTTAGCCACTGCATGCCATGATTGGTGAAAGTTGGGGGAGAATTAGCAACAATCGGGCCTGATGGTTTTTACTAGTAAGTTCCCACATTTCTTGGATCAAACATATTGAGAAAAGTAATAAAATTCATGCTGGGAGAGGATAAAAAGCAGGAACAAAAATAAGAGCGGATTTTAAAGCCAGAAATAAGATTTAGAAGTAGCTTCATTCTTTTCAAATTTTTAATTAATTGTTGTTTAAAGAAAAGAAAAAAAGAAGAATGAATGAATGAATAAGCAAAAAGAGAAGATGGAGAAGCAGAATTTTTTAGCATGTTATTACAAGTGTTTGATTAACACTAGCAGAAGTAGCCTTAGCCTACAATTCCTAAGAAAGTGCACAGCTCTGCCACTGAAGCAAGCAAAAAGAGCATAAGCAAAAAGAAAGTGGTGACTTTTAGGAATATGATGGTCCAGGTCATGGTTGGACCCGGCTCCCATACATGACAAACCCTAATAAACGTTTCCTTTATTAGGAGTGCTAGCAGCCCAAGCAAAAAGTCTCTCTCTCACACACACAGGAGGCTAACAAGTCTGTCCAGCAGGGATATGAATAGTTGTCTGCCACAGCTATTCATCTCTGCCCCCTGCCTTTTATTCCCAGAGCTAGGGTGGAGCTTTACTAGCAGCGGTGGTTCTTTCATCCCAAGGACTGGCCCATAGATTTCTACTGCTCTCCTCTTCTCTGCCTTCTGTGCATCTGTGTGTCAGGCACTGGACCCAGCAATTCCTCCTCTTCCTCAGCCACTGGGGCCTGTTGACTCCTGAAGGCTGATGGATGGCCCAGGAGCTCCTCCTCAGAGCTCTCGGATTGCCTGGTCCTGACTCCCACTCCGCCTCATCTGATCTGACTGCCAAACGGACAGGGAGACCAACAGGCCACAACAGGACCTGTTGTGTCCCTGACACCGGCAGTTCCCAGTCAGGTCCGCCATAACCCTAGCCAGGGGGAAGGGGTGTTGTGTCCCTAACATCTGCAGTCCTCAGTCTGGTCCGCACTTCGAGCGGGAGCACCAACCATTCCCATTGGTTGAGGCCGTTTGACAGCTGCTATAAAAGGGAGCTGTCAAACGGCATCAGCTGGCTCTCGCTCGCCCTCTGGGCTGCCAGCCCAGCCAGGGCAGCCGCAGCAACCTGTTATGCTTCAATAAAGAGATGTTAACCTTCAGCTCCGTGTCTGCCTCGTTGTGTCCTGCCGACAACATAACACTGGCGACGAGGATGGGATCGCACGAAGGAGAGGCAGCCGGACGGAATCAGCTGAGCTAGCCACTGAGAGCGAAATCACGGGCGCTGAAGCCGCAGCCGCCGGCGCTCACAAAGAGCGCAAAATTCAAAAGAGCGGTGATCACTAAAGAGCGAAGCCACGGGCGCTGTAGCCACAGCCGCCAGTGCTCACAAAGAGCACGGAATTCAAAAGAGCAGTGATCACTAAAGAGCGAAGCCATGGGCGTTGTAGCCGCAGCCGCCGGTGCTCACAAAGAGCGTGAATTTCAAAGAGCCTCCTCAGCCGAGGAGACAGGCACCGCCTGACAGGCGCAGCCGCAAAACGCTCTTCTCAGAGCGCTATTTTCAGAGTCACAACTACTGAGGTGACAGACACTGCCGCTGCCGCTACCGAGAGCACGACGCTCAAAGCCTCCATTGCCGAGGAGAAACCGCCCCCGCCAGGCACTGCCGCTGCCGCTACCGAGAGCACGACGCTCAAAGCCTCCATTGCCGAGGAGAAAACGCCCCCCGCCAGGCACTGCTGCTGGCACTACTGAGAGTGCGGTTCAAGCCTCCCTCGTTGGGGAGACGAACGCCGCCCACAGGCACCACCGCCGCCATTCCAAAAGCCGCCGAGACGAGCCGGTCTACCTGTCAAATCCAGAGAGCCCGATCTACCTAGCACCGCTCAACAACGATCCCCAGCCAAAAGGGTCTGGTCTACCTGTCAAATCCAGAGAGCCCGATCTACCTAGCAGCCATCAACAACGATCCCCAGCCCAAAGGCCCCGGTCTACCTGTCAAACCCCGAGAGCCTGGTCTCAAGCCAAGAGTTCCCTGCAGGCCCCAATCTACCTCGCCAATGACACGAGCGCCTGAAGGCCCCGATCTACCTCGCCAACGGCGAGAGCTCCTGCAGGCCCGGTCTACTGAGCCAACGCCGACGCCCCTGAAGGCCCCGATCTACCGGCCCAACGACAGTTCCCTGAAGGCCCCGATCTACCTCGCCAACGACGACGAGAGCTCCTGCAGGGCCCGGTCACGAGCCAACGCCGAACGTTCCTGAAGGCACCGATCAACCCGAAGACACTGAGCACTCCCAGCCGGACCCGGTCTACCGGCAAAGGACTCTACCCCAGCTGAGGAACCCTGGGACAGGAACCATTTGCAGGTCTGCCATGTCCCTAGCCAGGGGAAGGGGAAGGGGATGACTCTACCCCAGCTGAGGAACCCCTGGGACAGGAACCTATTTGCAGGTCTGCCATGTCCCTAACCCCAGCTGAGGAACCCTGGGCAGGAACCTATTTGCAGGTCTGCCATGTCCCTAACCCCAGCGGAGGATCCCCTGGGACAGGAGCCTATTTGCAGGTCTGCCATGTCCCTAGTCAGGGGGAAGGGGGAAGGGGTGTGTCCCTGCCTAACTACAGCCCACAGTCTGGTCCACTAGGAGCCTATTCTCAGGTCTGCCATAACCCTAGCTAGGGGAAAGGGGTGCTATGTCCCTGACAACTACAGTTCCCAGTCAGGTCCGCCATAACCCTAGCTAGGGGAAAGGGGTGTTGTGTCCCTGACACCTGCAGTTCCCAGTCAGGTCCGCCATGACCCTAGCTAGGGAAAGGGGTGTTGTGTCCCTGACACCGGCAGTTCCCAGTCAGGTCCGCCATAACCCTAGCCAGGGGGAAGGGGTGTTGTGTCCCTAACATCTGCAGTCCTCAGTCTGGTCCGCACTTCGAGCGGGAGCACCAACCATTCCCATTGGTTGAGGTCGTTTGACAGCTGCTATAAAAGGGAGCTGTCAAACGGCATCAGCTGGCATCAGCCAGGGCAGCCGCAGCAACCTGTTATGCTTCAATAAAGAGATGTTAAGAGATCCCACCCTCGTCGCCAGTGTTATGTTGTCGGCAGGACACAACGAGGCAGACACGGAGCTGAAGGTTAACATCTCTTTATTGAAGCATAACAGGTTGCTGCGGCTGCCCTGGCTGGGCTGGCAGCCCAGAGGGCGAGAGCGAGAGCCAGCTGATGCCGTTTGACAGCTCCCTTTTATAGCAGCTGTCAAACGGCCTCAACCAATGGGAATGGTTGGTGCTCCCGCTCGAAGTGCGGACCAGACTGAGGACTGCAGATGTTAGGGACACAACAGGACCCTTCCTAGTTTCTTGGGCTATAAAGATGATAGGGACAGATGCATTTTCAGACTTGTAAGATTCTGTTAATGTAGCTCACAATAAAGTAGAGCTAGTACTCTGGATGTGCTTTTTGCCTGGACTTTCTCGGAAGGCTGGCATTTGTACCATCAAGTTGTTTTCGACTCCTAGCAACGATGTAAACAGAGGGATAACAGTAGCAATACCAATAGCACTTAGTCTTATGTTCTGCCCAATAGTGCTTTACAACAGCAATTACCAACCTTTCTGGCTCTGTGGATCAGCAATGGCTGGGTAAAGAAGAGGGTTTTACACATGTGCCTACTGCTTGCACAAATTGAACACGCTCACCTGCTGCTTACATGGCCCAGTTCCCAACAACCACAGCCCTGTACTGGGCCATGGACTGGGGATAGGGGACGCCTGCTTTACAGTACTCTCTGAATAGTTTCCAAAGTTGATATATTTCCCCAACAATATGGATCCTCATTTTGCCAACCTGTGAACATTGAAAAGCTGAGTCAACCTTGATCACTATCAGGATTGAATTCCAGGCTGTGGACAGATTTTGCCTGTAATATTGCATTCTGACCACTGCACAACCATGGCTTCATGGATGTTGGCCAGATTAGAATATCCATGGGAAAGGTGGAGATCATAATTCTTCACTACTCTTATGTTTTGCATAAAGCACCTTTTATTATTGTTACCTTTTTTTAATTGCAAGGCTACTCCTATGTACAATTATGCCCTTCTCCAACAGCCTTCTGAATATTGATTTAATTTGCTTCTCACTTTGTAGGTTTAAGTGATATTCCTGGGAAATGACTTTGTGGTATTAATTTGAATTTTTAACAGGCTGGACTTTGTTCCCACTTCATTTGAATGCTTTGTCCACAAAATGACTAAAGCTCAGTTCTAAATGGAGTCATGTGTAAAGTCAAGCTGGTTTTTTTTTCTGCCAATAGAAACCTTGCTTGTTCTTTAGGCTGGGAAGCTATGTCTAAATAAATTCCATCTGGTGTGCAAAACATAGAAGCTCCTAATTTGCACACTCATTCCTTTGCAAGGAAATTTAGAAGAGATGAGGAATTTAGAAGAAAAGCATGTTGCTGAGAAATAGTTCCTATAAAAACAACGATCAGCTCAGTTCAGATTGATTAGAGATTTCAATTGTTTGTACTACAAAGAAAGACAGAAAATGTTTAAGAATTTTTGAAGTTCTGACTGTAGAATAAGAAACACTCATGAAGCAAGAGACTATTTTTTCCTATATTCCTCAGCAAAGAATTCAATATCTCCTACATTCCTCAACAGAGAATTCAGAGGCACAACAAGGGATGAGAGGCTGTTACTTCCATCTGTGCTATCCTAATGATCTCACCTAATTTACAGGTTTAAATGTGGTTTCTGTTATTATTAAAGTATTTTTTCCTCCAATGCCCAGGATTTCTACAGAAATAACATAATCCTGTGGATATAGTGGATTTTGACTTGAATAAAATGGATTAAAAGTTTGTCCCAGAATCAAATGATTCTCTTTCCTTTTCTTCAACTATATGAATTTTGAAAACAGGGACTCTACAAATGACTAACTTGAAGAGCAATAAGCTATGTTTCCAGTTTGAATAGCCACTTTAATAATTGTGGGTTGGGGTTCAGGGCTAGCGTTTAAATGATTTTGAATCTTTTGCTGCAAATACTCTAGGAGAAATGTAAGTAGCATAGGGAAAATTTAATTTACATCAGGGAATCTGGAGCGCTGCTAGATTATGAATCCTACAAAATTTAAGAAATAAATGGAGCATTTGCATTTTCTATCTTACCTTTTTATTCTATGACAATCCATATTAATGAGGCAGACAATCAAATGTTGTCTACTTTTCTGCATTCAGACATGCCATCTGTGCCACTATCTGCATGTAGTCAATCTGCTTTCCAAGCAATTGAATTAGGATATCATGGACATAATTGTAATACAATGTGTGAATTATTTGGGGCAATGAGGGAAAGAGATGCTTCCTAAGAAACAACCAGGTAAGAAAGAAGGTTAAAAGTAATGGTGGGAGATATGTACCTTCAGACTTTCAAGATTATGCTATATAATATTAAGATCAAGCTTTTTAGTAGAATTAGTACATCTAATTATGATTTCTGTCTGGTTTGTTGGAAGGGCTATCACTGATATATGGTGTCATCTCTTAACCATGACATCTCTCCTCTCTTTTTACATGGCATAATTATGCTAACAATATTGTAATTTAATTTAATTTTTACTACAATATTGTACATTGTCGTTCTGACCTTAGAACAGTTTAGAATTCCTGATGGCTTCTCAAATAAGTTTTATGAGACTGTCAAAACATTTTTAAAATAGGATCATGTGACTTCCTGATGGGACCATTCTACCTGACCTCCGATAGCTGAAGAAGGGGTCAGTCTACACTTAGCTTTACAAAAGGAAGTCACTAATAAATGAAACAGACTATACTAAGTGTTTAATATATTTGATTGTTAGAACTAAGTGCTACTAAGGTAGTTAATGGTAGTAGTTAATATATTTGATTATGGCAGTGGTTAATATATTTAATCGACCATTAGAGAGATACAGTTTCTACTCTATCTGCAGGCACAGCAGTTCACTTTATGACTTTCAGTCCAACCTACCTAACATGGATGTTGCATAAAAATATAAAATGATGGAACACTATCTGTCAGACCTGCCTCAGCTTGAGTCTCTGAGTAAAAACATTCCTTAAGACCATAGGGTTGAGAAAGGTATAGTTTACTAGAAGCCAAGTGAAAGTCAGTAGTGCAAAGCCAGAACTGAAATTTTTGTGCCAAAACCCCAAATGAGAACTTTCCCCCCATAGGCATTTTCTCTAGTCCCATTCCTCCAATCAATTTTGAAGATGTTTTTGAAACAGCCACTCTGATTGTAGGCTGGCTTGCAACTGTATTCTTCTCATTGCAAAGCGGCCTTGAAAAGCCATTTCAAGCAGGTACCTTCACTGTCTTATTTTCCTCCTTCTCCTCTCCCTGCCCCTCCCCCAGCGTTCATGGCAGACTGGTACTGAAACAATTGCAGAGCAAAGGCATGAGGTGGTCATTCTGACATTATGTTTATACCTTAACTCCCTGAACAAAGAGGATATACATGTGCACATTTGTGCTATAGAAAGGATACATAAAACAATAAAATATCCAGGACCGTCTTCATGCACCCTAAAATTATTGTTGTTTTTAAAGAGCCATATGATGAGTAAATTACTTGGTGATGCGGGGGGGCAAGGGAGGGACTGTGAGGCTGGCTGGATTGAAAATAAAGATTGTGTGATCACAGCAGCAGCAACCCAGCAGTATGCCAGCAACCAGTAGCATTGAAAGAGTGACATTTTCCACATTTCATTCCCTTAGGAGTCATGTAATCTGATTTTGGACATATTCTATAAATTAGCACCTTTGAGGTTCAAAAAATGCTGCCATATCAGTTTTAGTAGTATATAGATTTTGAAACTGGAAGAGGCTGAACACAGCTGTGTCTTTCTTGCTTGGTTATACACTTACTTCCCTTTACAGCACTTTTATAGGAATTTTAAACGCATTTCTTGTGGATTGATAGTCCTGAAACTCCACAATGGAAAAAGAGAGAGAAAATTAGAAAAGAATGGCAGAAGGAAAATCTTCATGGACTTTACGTTCAGGATACCAAACTATGAGCAGTAATTAAGGATAGTGCTAGACATAATGATTCACAGCATCGGGCACTTCAAATTTGAGAAGTGCTAAGAAATTCAAATAATGTATGTTTTTAGCCAGATAAAGGTCACTTTTAATTGAGGATTTTTTAAACTGGCAGGGAAGGATCAATTAATGTTGAAAAAACATTAAAGTAACAATGGAAAATGAAATGGGAAAGCCAAGGGAAGAAGAGCAAGAACAAAAGAAGTATAGAGGTAGGCTTGTCATTTTATAGGACAGAAATTGGCTATGAATAAATACAGTAGTATAAGTAATACAAGAAGAAAAGGGGAAAATAAAACAAAGGAAAATTAGAAGAAGGTTGTCTTCCTAAAGCTAGAATAGCAGAATTAAAATGTAGCCAAGTGAAAAGATAAAGATATGTAAATTTTAAAAAGCATCCACAAAAGAGAAGATATGGAAATTGGCCACCCAAAGCATGTGAGCCATTATTGATTCAAAGCTTTGTAAGCAGATGCCAGAACTTCAAACTAAACTCATGAACAAACTAAAACTCAAGGATTTTGAAGAATCAAAATAATATGTTCAAAGTACCAAGTTCCGATTGACAACTGATAACAGATAGCAGATAATCAGAGTTGGAAGGGACCTTGTAGGTCATCTAGTCCAACCCCCCACCCAAGCGGGAGACGCTATACCATTTCTGACAAATGGTAGTCCAATCTCTCTTGAAAGTCTCAAGTGATGGTGCTCCCACAACTTCTGAGGGCTAGCTGTTCCATTGGTTGATTGTTCTGTCAGAAGGTTTCTCCTTATTTCCAGGTTAAATCTCTCCTTGTTCAGTTTCCATCCATTATTCCTTGTCTGGGTTACAGGCATTTTAGAAAATAGCTTGACTCCTTCCTCTCTGTGGCAGCCCCTCAGATATTGGAAGACCACTATCCTGGTCCTTCTCTTTACTAGACTAGCCAAGCCGTTCTTCATTATGTTTTAGTCTCCAGTCCCCTAATCATCCTGGTTGCTCTTCTCTGTACTCTTTCTAGAGTCTCAACCCCTTTTTTATAATGTGAACAAAACTGGATACAGTACTCTAGGTGTAGTCTTACTAAGGCTTTATAGAGTGGTATTAGTACTTCCTTGATCTATGAGTTTCCAAACAATTTTGAAGGCCTTAAAGAAGAACACATAGCTATAGTACAATGTGCATTGCTCCTAATAGATGTGATTACTCTGCTTTGACAATAAGCTGATTGCTCTAATAGAAAACATTTCATCACTTTGGTTTTTACTAGTGAAGTAATAAAGTGTACTTCAAGTGGAATTCAACTCCTAGTAATTTGACAGACATAGAGACTCAGTTTTCTTCATAAAGATATAGAGATGGTTGCTACCTTCTTGGATGTTAGATTTCATAATCTCACTCAATCCTCTCTGAAAGTGTTTGATCCATGCCTCATTCTTCTAAGCTTCAGTTTCCAAAATCAGGTAAGGCCACTCATATTCTCCCATTTCATTTTTGTAGGGCAAATCAAATTTTATTTTACCAAGGAACCAGAGGACTCTTGGCACATATCTCTAACACTTGTGGGCCTCTTTTAACAACTAAAATGTTTAATTAATTTAACCATTTTAATTAATGTACAGTAATTTAGGAGAATTGTAATTTATTCTCCAGTAGCATTTGATGCTTTCTCTCTGTGTGGAAACCCACCTTTATTCCTAGTACTCCAAAGTATTAACTCCATCCTAAAAGACTATGGACATTCTGAATACACATTTTCTTTCAGACATAGACTTCTGTACTTAAGCCAAAGTTACAGCCATCCACCCCCTCTTGCCTGGGCTAAGGTAATATAATATTCTACTACCTTTACAGACAAGCAGAAAACTGAAAATGAAACAAAATGCAAATATTAGTTATCTGATAGGATAAACCTGAAATTTGAAGAACATCTATCTTAAAGTGACTGCATCAGTTGCTGATAGCTGGTGGATCCAATTCAAAGTGTTGCTTATTTCTCTTAGCCCTTTATACTACCTTGACAAACTGGCTGTATATCACATGTATTTTTACTCCTCTCTCTACCCCTTTCTTTAAAAGAAAAAGCCATTGCAGCATTGTACAGACTGGAAGAAAAGTGGCAGATTGGTTGTTTGCAAGTATAATTATCAGTGAAAAGTGATTTTACCAAGTATATATCCTCTGAAGTACAACCATAGTATATGGATATATTTAGTATGCCAGATATATTCAATTTAATAGCACTATTTCAGGAAAAAGTAGTTAAGGTGCTTCCTCTAATGTTCAGCTCTGTGTTCAATATTTCTGATGAGAAGCATGGTAAATTGATGTTACTAGAATAGACGGACAATATTGCAATTGAAAACAGCACTTCAGTTATCAATTCAGGCTGCTGAAACCTCTCTAGAGAAAGGAGAGTTCTCAAATTTAATTGCACTTTTGTGGTCAGCTTGCAATCAATTGAAAGTCACAGGATATTACTATGTTTATAGCCATTAATGTGTTTATATGGAGTCTATATTCAATTATATGGAATCTATATGGATTCTAGATTCAAGCAAGGTTTATCTCTTAATCACATTGGATATTATTGTTGTTGTTGTTGTTATTGTTGTTGTTGTTGTTATTGCTACTCTAACAGATCCATAACTAATGAGTTGAAAGTTTGCTACCAGCCATTCCAAACCTTTATACTTTCCCGTATTTCTAATATAGTGCTACCTCAATCAGTTTAACTTCATAAAATAGGAATCTGCTCTGAAATATCAGAATTGATTCTTGCAACAAACTAAGCATAGATGGAAGACATGAGAGGTTACACCATTGGTTTTAGAACAGATGAAAGCAAACTGGCTTTTACAATGTGTGAATGAACCCAAATATTTTATCACCTAATATTTTTGTGCTAAAGATTATGACAAATGTATTATAGAGTCCTGTTCAGAAATTCTGTGCTGAGTTCTTATATTCAATTTTTGATATGATTCATTCTGCACAAGAAGGATATGCCAGCTAATTCCCATGTAGGAAAGGGTTAATCATTTTAAAGACATCACCAGAAGAAAAATGTAGAACATAAACTACTAGAGTTTTACACCTTTCAAAAATGATTTGAAAGAAATTCTTCAGACATCCTACAAGCATTGAATCTCTCTGCTGTTCATTAAAGAAAAAAATAAAACAGCACAGTTTTGCATAGCCTTGATAACTATGTCAGAAAGAAAACTAATTCATAAGTTTATGGTTAAGTATCATGATTTTCCTGAGAGAATTATCACAAAGCAATGTCATTGTGTACAAAACTGTGTGGGTACTAACTTGGAAAAGAAAAGTAGCAGCAAATGCTAGCTGTGTAAATTAGTATTTAATAAACGTAACTTCTTTGGTTATATGTGAAGAAATGCATATTTTAAAACAAATATGCATCTCAGAAATGGCATAGTCACTAAGATTAATATAAGACTATTTTCCAAAGCAGTCAGTTTATTTACAAATATATATAACATTAGCAGTAACAACAAATGTGTTAGGAAATATTTGTTCAGAAACAAATATAGAATAGTTTAAACTCTGTACAGTTTAAACCCATACAGTTCAAGATAAAACTTTTGAAATGTTGCCCCAATAACTGTAAAGTAGCAGTTACATGACAACAGAACTGGAAAATGGGATGGGTACATTTTATATAACTTTTCTTCCCCAAGCCAAGCTATTCATTTTTTAATCATGCCATTCTTTTAGTCTTATAATTTTATTGAGTTTGCATTGTTCTCTTATTATAGCTACACTATTTTATTTAGGTACTAACTTTTTAAAATAACCATTATTGACCCCTTCTTTTTTAACTTATCGATAATAACCAGCTGAAGAAACATCCAGAAAACCCACCCACCCACCCCCACACAGGCACAAGTTATAAAGTTAATTGTAAGAGTTCTACAGTATGTAATGATTCTGAAAAATGCAGGCAAGAAGCCCTTTTCAAGGTGCCTTATCCATTGCAGCTTGTCGAAGTCAAATATGTCCTCCAATAGAATACCAAACTAGACCTAACTTGACAATGGAAGCGGGAGAAAACATAATAAGGTTCAATCATTCAGAAATATTACACTGCATGTCAATGAAGAATGGGCTCCCAAAGGACTGAGATAGTACAGCAAAATTGCTTGCACAAAGAAAGCAGTTATTCATAGCCAACCAGCTGAGAATGGGAGATTAAAAAACAATCTCATTGAAAGAAGCTAATTAGAGACCAAATGGAAGATCTTATAAGTGACAGGAACCCAGTCACAAAGATTGTACCCAGGAACTGATTCCAAAGATCTTCAGATTAAAAGGCCTGAACGTACCAGTCTTCAATCCAATATTCAAAGGTGTTCATTAAGGATCGATTTCTCAAATAGTGTGTCCTGTTTTTATGGCATAACTGAATAGTTTTTACTACTTCTAAATGGAACGATTGTAGCTTTGTATAGTTTTACTCTAATAAAAAGTAAAATAAAGTTTTTAAAAAACATGAAGTAGTTCAATTGAACATCTGTGGACTGAGTTAATATCAAGCATCAACATCTATGAAGCTAAAGTGCCACCTTGTGGATAATGCTTAAATGCATGAAGAGCTATTTGAATTATGTATACACAAATATACACAAATGTGTATGTTTACACATATTGTATGTGTAGGATGGATGGATGGATGGATGGATGATGGATGGAAGATAGATAGATGGTAGGTAGGTAGGTAGGTAGTCTCTCTTATACATATATACATACATACCGTAATTTCATATATCTAATGCCATGCACAAGGTTGAGAGAAATGATAGGCACTAGATCCCACTGTGAACAGTGAGAGCTGAAATGAGGTTTAGACCTCCTTTGGTTTTCTTTTGTGATGGAATTAAAATGGTCAAAGCTATCCACCTGGATGGGCTCAGCATTCTTATAAGTGACATTGCTGGATCATCTAATGCAGAACACAGGAGTGTCACAAGAAATGTCACTAAATTGAGTATGACATTGTATTGTGAGGAAAATTAAATGCTGGCGAGTCCAGGAGTGAGATTCAATTTTTTTAACAACCGGTTCTGTGGGCATGGCTTAGTTGGTGGGTGTGGCTTGGTAGTCATTTGGACATGGCTTGGTGGTCATGTTATTGGCTGGGCGTGGCCAACTCAATATCACTCACATTGAGGCACCATCTTCTTGCCTGCCTCTCATGACTGTGGGGATGCTGCAACAGTCGTAAGTGTGAAAAAAGGTCATAAGTCATTTTTTTCAGTGCCATTGTAACTTTGAATGGTCACTCCACACAAGCAAAGTACTAGCAAAGGAGGAGAAAAAAACTCCAGAGAAGTTCCAGAGACAGGAAGTCTAGTCCTGCCAAGAATGTAATAAGGGTCAATGGAGAGGCAGTTTCTGTAAACAATACCAGAATGTTTCCTTCCTACCTTCCTTACAGGATTAGGCCAGTAACTTCTTCTAACTGGTTCTCCGAACTGCTTAGAATGTTAACAACTAGTTCTAGCAAATAGGTGTGAACTGGTAGAATCCCACCCCGGGCAAGTCCATCTACATGCTAGAGCAATCATCTATATAGGTCAGAAATTGTGGGAAGAAGATAGGATGGGAGAAGAATTTGCTCAATATTAAAAGTGGCAATACAGTTCAGAAGCAACAGTTCTAGGAAGAAGAAATTCTAACTATATTAACTCACTATAACTCTGGCTGGAAATTTGCTCTTATTGTCCAAATTTGTTGTCAAGTCCCTATAGTTGTCACATCAAGAAAGCAATAACATGGACTTTAGGAAGTTACCTTTAATACTAGTCTGATTTAAAAATAAAAAGTTGAAACTATAAAAAAATCCCAATTAGGGTTACAGTGTATTATATAAGATGGTGTCTTTCTATTTCTTTTGACAAATCAATTTCTATTTCTTTGACAAATCAATTTCTTTTGACAAATCAATCCTTATTCAAAAGGATGAGTGTGGAAAACCCTTTGTTCATCCTAAAAGAAACGTTATGATTCATCCAAACTACTCAACTGGCCCAACCTTTACCTCTTTTTCATTTCTTTCTCTTTCTTCCCCATTTCTTGCAAGTAGGACTATTTGAATTAGTAATATTATTTTACCTCAGAGCAGAAATGTCCTATAAAAGGAAAACTGGAATAAATTGGGGCAGTTTTAGAAAGAGCTGCTATCTTTATGCTTTCTCAATCATTCAGCTCTCCAGCTTTTTATTTATCACTGAGATAGATTCCTTTAAACAATCTGAAGCAAGATTCCTCTCCTCCAGACATTGTATGTCTTCAATTGAGCAGATATATGTGAAAATGCTCCATTAAATTGGGCTTGCAATTATAGCCCCAAATATATTTGCTTTACAGAATTTCTGAATGTCTTCTTAAACATTAAATGAGCATTGAGTTGTCCCAAAGATTCTTTTTCAAGAGGTAATTGGATTTTCTTGTTTTTCTTTGAGGACATTTCACTTCTCATCCAAGAAGCTTCTTCAGCTCTGACTGGATGGTGAGTAGAGGTGGGATTCAACCAGTATTACTACCAGTTTGGTACTTACGTTTTGCACATGCATGCAAACTGTTGACAGAGAAATGTGGGCAGACGACTGCTGGTTTGAAAGGGTGGTCAAAGATGTCATCTATGTCAAAACTGAACAGCCCTCTCTCCCCAGATGAGGAGGGATACAATATCATCTATTTAAAGCCTACAATACAGTCTTTTCAATAGTTCCAAAAAAGCTCCACACCCATTTGCACTACTCAGGTGAACCTGATGACACAGATAAATCTCCAAGTAGCCTAAATGACTCTATAAATGAATGCAAATGACCATCTCTCTGCAAGGAGTATAAATCCTTCCATACCCCACCAACCAGTCAGAACTGAAGAACCTTCTTGGATGAAAGAAAAACATCTTCAAAGAAAAACAAGCAAGTCCAGTTGCCTCTTGAAAAAGCACCTTTGGGACAACTATGACCTGGATGACTGAGAATATCCATAGACCTAAAGCATTGGGTTCTTGAAAAAGCTCTTCTGAACTGGATTTTCAAGCCTAGTAGATCCAGTTGGTTTCATTCAAATCTATGGATCCAGAATTTAACAAAGGAGAAATGTATCAAAGTCCTTCCATTGAGATGGTCTTGGTTCATAGCTTCAAGATTCAGAAAACAAGCAAACCCATTAAGCAGATCCAGTCAAAGAACAACAATCAACTATTGACAGGGACACCTGATCTTTCCTCTCCTTTTACATATTGGTGGATTGATCTTTAAGGTCCAAAATGGTGTATCAGGAAGCCCTACATAGCAAAAGGAAAAATATTTTTTTCTCCCTGCCTCTCTCTACCTTCAGTACAGAATGTGTCACTATTTTATTTCCTGTTACAAATGCAAGGAATGCAAAAGTTGCTCCTATTTAGTTTGTGTGTGTGTGTGTGTGTGTGTGTGTGTGTGTGTGTGCATCAGTGGTGGGGTTCAATTTTTTTTTTACTACTGGTTCTGTGGGCATGGTTTGGTGGGCATGGCAGGGGAAGGATATTGTAAAATCTGCAGTCAGAGGTGGTATTTGCCGGTTCTCTGAACTACTCAGAATTTCCGCTACCGATTCTCCAGAACTGGTCAGAACCTGCTGAATACCACCTCTGGTGTGCATGCACCATATGTTTGTGAATACTAAATCTTTTTACCTTAGTCAGGAAGTTTCAAAATTCTGGCTGCAGCCAAAAATCTTAATTTTTCTCTTCTTGCCTTCTCTTTCTAACACTCAACTATTTATTGAATGCCTCCATTTTCCTAGTTATTGTCTTCATCTTTCACTCATTGAATGCAATGTTGTACTAATTTCCCACAGACTATTAGTTGCTCTTCTTTTAGTGCCTTTTATGCCTCAAATATTCTTTGAGTTGAATTAAAGATATAATCAATTGATCTTCTAAACTGTATCATCACCACTGCATTTGATTTGATTAAAATCACTGTTGATTAGCCTCAAATATCATTCAATAAATTTTATTGATAGGTTATTAGAGTTTCATTACTGGACTTAGGGGATATAAATACCTATTTAATTACCTACGGTATAGTGTTGAGCACCCAAAAGAATTGGCCCCATGTGAGATGTTGTCAGATTCTGATGTAATGTGAGGGGAAGAAAAACCCCAAAACACAGTTCTGAATTGTAATTTTTTATCTCCCTCACAAACACTGGCATGAACTGACATCCATCAATTGGAAATTCAAAGTCAGGACTAACCATCCAGTAACTGTCCCACTAATTTAAATTGTTCCCTAGCACCCGCCTATCCATCCATGCATGCATCCCACCCTCCATTCTTCCATAAGGTGAATCAGGGAGGCCACCAGAGTTCCATCACCAGTAAAACTCAGTGTGCATGAGCGCAAGCATCTGCTTTTGTTTCAGCCACGTGGTCACCCAACAGCTGTTAGGTGTTGATGTCAGCAGCAGTATCAGGTCTGGTGTGGGCTCGACGGTCCGGTCAGTTTAGGTCACAGTGGTTCTGTCGTTCTTGGGTCCCCATGGAAAAGGCAATCCCAGCTTCTTTGTTCCCCACCAGAATGGCAGCCCTGGACCGCCAGGCACACAAGGGCTGACAGTTGTCTATAATAGATATAGTGGGATGAGTTAAAAACTAAATTTAATTTAATTTACAGGACACTGATATCCAGTACAGTGAATATTTCTTAGCTTTACATTTACTAAGTCCCCTATTTGCAACTTCAGATTGACTGTGTACCTAGGCAGTTGCCTGGCTACTGGGCAAATAGCTAAGATCTTTTACTGAGTCAGTCATCTGTTGATTACTATAAGGTATATTATTTGTTGTTGTTTGGATGTGCTTAACTCTTGTTGCATACCCACTGGAGCTCTTTTGGCCACATAGAAACAGTAATAATAAATACCATTGAACATTCAATGGTACTAGAAAACTAGAAAACTTTCTCACCATTCTAGACATGTAAGAATTTTCAAAAACAGATTATGGTCATCAGAATGAATCATATGCATCACTCTCAGTTCAATATCTTGCACCAGGAGCAAAATATGGTAACATTTTAGAGCTAAGCCAATGATGCAGAAAATTAGCAAAGTCTTCTTTGCTAACATCTTTTTGTGTGCTTCTGAAATAAAAATGGCTCCCCAAAAATTGTTTTTAAAAGGAAATGTAGGATAAAGAACATTCAGGTGCATAAATAAGAGAGCTTGGGTAGTCCCAGAAGTAGCTATAAGAGGGTAAAAAATATCAAGATGGAAGACAAAAAAGGTGTGTTGAAAATATGACCCACGTAAAAAAGACTGGATTTTGATTAAATAGTTATGGCCATCATTTTGATTCTTTTTTAGCTCTCTCTGAAAACTTCCCTGGGCAGTCCCTTCATCTACTTTTAAAAATAATAATAAATAAGGAACATTTCTACCAATCCATCAATGGAGAGAGTACGGGGAGCCAGTGAACAACTGACAAAGAAGAAATAGTGCAATTCTGGGTGCAGCTATGTGACAACCCAAATAAATACAAGAATGAAATTTGGATAAAGGAAGTGGATAAAAAAATTAACCTGAAATCAAAGAACTTGAAATAATAGCAGAAATGTTAGTGAAAGAGGCAAGGGAAATTAAGGATTGGTCAGGCCCAAGTGAAGATGAACTGCATGTTTTTTTGGTTGAAACATCTAATTAGTCTACACCCATTCATTGTCAAGGAGTTTAACTTGCAAGGAGGTAAAATTGAAGAAAGGCCAATATCTGCCAAAGAAAATCTACCTGTTATTGGAAGACCCAGTGAAAGGGTCATGCAACTAAGATCAATTACCTGGTTAGCAACAACTCAAATATGGTAGCTGATGCAGACCAACAGCATCTAATTGAAAACAAGCTCTTTCCATTTGAAGAGAACATCAGAAGAACAAACAAATAAACAGCAGAAGAACAAACGATCAGTTCCTTATGGCAAGATGATTCTAGAAACCTACAAGAGAAGGAAGAGCCACAGAATGTAACATGGATTGGTTACAAGAAGGCATTTGACTCCCTGCCACATGATTGGATAATCAAGTGCCTAGAAATAACAGGAGACAGGAGAAACATCAAAAGTTTTTTATCAAGACTGGTAGCACAATGGAAGATACAATTTCTGATTAATTGTGATAAACCTGGGAGAAGAAACTCAGACTATTAAACATCAAAAACATCTACCAAGCTATTCCACCTTCTCTACCTGGACAATCAGAAGCTGTATAGAAAAATACCATCTGAAATAGAATTGCTGCTCAATACTGCTCCTATAGACAACCAAGACATTGCAATAAAATTTGCATTGGACAGTGTACCACCCTTACCATCAAAAGGGGGAAATAGTGAAAACTAAAGGAATTAAGTTGCCTATGGAAATAACATGAGACATCTGGATGAATATGAGCACCACAAATATCTAGGCATCCTTCAAGCTGACAATATCAAGCACACTGAAGTCAAGAAAAAAAAGTTAGAAGTGAATACATCAAAAAGAGTGAAGAAGATCTTAAAGTCCAAACTTGGGAGGAAATGCCATCACGGCAATTAACACCTGGTCAATTCCAGTTATTAGATATACAGCTGAAATAGTGGGATTAGACTCAAGAAGAACTAAGGACCCTAATATAGGAAGACTAGAAAAATAATAACAATGAATCAAATCCACCAGGCATCTGAAAAACAAACAAGGGTATTGGAAGAATATCTGAAAGATAGTGAAGAAGATACACTGAAACTAATATACCAGGAAGGCCTACTGCGTACAAGAGAAACCAAATTGGCCTACAAGAAAGACCAAAGGAAGGATAGAAAACAAGGCAAGGCAAAGTATTACACAGCTAGTACTTTATTTTTAAAAAGCAGGCAAAGCAGAAAATAACAAAACTTGGCAAGGAATTGGAAAATTGAATTAAGAGATAGAGAGGCTAATTCTGACTTCACAAAACCAAGGCTTAAAAATATTCACATAGAAAGCCAGAATTGAGAAGGTAGCAACAGATAACAAATAGTTTCTCTGCAAACTAACTGAAGAAATAGTTAGTTAGATGCTGCAAGTAGAGTGTGCAATCTACAAACAATATCATTACAAAGTAGCAATAATGTTATATTGAAATATCTGCAAGAAATATCATTGTCCTGCAAGTAAGAACTGGTGAGACCTCAAAATATACCAAGTAATAGAAAATGAAGTAATATAGATTTCAAACAGACAAACCCATCTCTGCATACTTAACTATTGTCAAAAAGAAAGACAAAAAAAGTCTAGACAATGGATGTGACCATACCTTATGAATAGAAGAGAAAGAACTGGAGAAAAATTATAAAATACAAAAACTTGTAAACAGCAGTAGAATAACAGTACCAAACAAAAGCAAAGATAGCACCAAAAGTAATTAATGGCAATTGTGATTAATAGTAATCTCAAAACATCTGGATCACCATGTCAACACCATCAGCATTGACAAAATCAGCATCCGTCAATTGGAACAGCTAACATTCTATGACAATATCTTTAACACCATCAAACAATATCTGCGTATCCCAAGTAGGGGTTGGATTCTTCCGGTTCAGCATGGTTCAGCTGAAACAATTGTTTCGAAGATCATCTGGGAATGAACCGGTTTGCTCCGATGGCCAGCAGCTGGGCCTGTCCACCCGCCCACAGCCTGGGGTCCACACTGACCTTTATTTCCTGTTTTTCAACCTCAGATGCATCATGTGGCGCAGCAGATTGCAGTTCATCATCTGTTGAAGGAACAGGGAGAAAGCAGGAGTTCAGGAGAAGGTCAGTAGGAAAGCCTCTGTGCACACACAAAGCTGTGTGCACAAAGCACACCCACCAAGCCACACCCACTGAACCGGTGGTAAAACAATTTGAATCCCACCACTGATACAAGGTCTTTGACTAAGACTCAATAGGTGGATAAAAATGCCAAATCTAGTCTAAACATCAAGTAAACTGGGTACCCAGCCATATTACCTACTATAAGTACTATTCAATGCATCTGGCCAGAAAAAGAATCTTCAGAGATTCTATTTTCTCCAGGGAAGATGCCAATAATAGCAGGAACATCAACACAAGGCCTGAAGGCTGCAGCCAGCATGTGATGTGGTCAGATCCGGCCCATGGGGCCATCCTGAAAAATGTAAGGGACTGGCCCATGTGGCTTCAGCCCAGTCTACCCAATGCAAAGAGGAAACATGGGGCCAGTGTAGCTTCAACCCAATCTACACAGTGCAAAGAAGAAACATGCCAACAGTTTGGGGAGTAGCGTCAAGTAGCCATGCTGACACAGTTGGCCACATCCAGTGAGTGGCATCAAGCTGGCCATTCCCAACCAGTTGGCCCCACTAATCCAGTTGGCCCCACCTATCCAGCCCCTGAGGTCAACCACAATCCTGATGTAGTCCTCAATGAAATTGAGTTTGACACCCCTGCCCTAAAGCAAGATTAGTGCCCTAAATATTACCCAGTCATTTTTTTTCTACCAATGTGCTCAGAAAGTACACTAGAAGTAATATGAATTTGATTTCCTTCAGAGCCATCCTGACTGGCCATCATAGTATTTCTCTAAGAGGGAAAAAAAAAAATCTCCATGGAGCCAAATTTCATTGCTTGGATTCAGTATTTATTTCTTACAGCAGATCCCACAAGAGGTAGATAGTATAAATAATGAATAAAACAAAAATAAGAAAGATTGAGAGCCCTTAAGAGCCTTCTTTCCAAATGTAAAAGCTGTTTACTCTTCAGAAATTTAACATAATGGTGTTCCTTGACAATATGGTTGTACAATGCCATTATAGTTTAGACCTTCAGTGATTCACAAAACAAACTGCCTGAAAACAGCATCCCAGCTGGGATTTTAATATTATCAGTCCAGGCATTTTTTAAACAAAGGCTGTCACTGCAGTGGCACAACTCACTTAACACTGCCAATGATTTGTGTCATTATGCTTTGTTCCTTATTGTCACTAGCCAGTATCCTTTGTAAGCTTTATTTTAACTTGTTTCCTTTATATATCAATATTATCTTTTTAGTAAAAGATGAAGATGCCTACAAGCAAAGCTTAACTCCTAGTGATTTTATATAATTTTCTTTGCAACAACATGGAAGTATCTGGTCTTTTGAAGCTTTTTCAAAATGAGCTGAAGTGATAGACAAATTTGCCATAGATTCTTCATTCAAACTTTTTAAAAAGATTCATTCTTCCTTCGTTATAAATTTGAATACCTATCAAAGTGAAACTCTCACCAATTCAAATTAAATAATGCTATTGCCAACTATCATGTTATACCTGTGTCATACAGTCTCCTAAAGATCAAATATCTTAAAGGAAGAAAAAGGTGATAATGAGAAATAGAAAATGAGAAAAAAATTTGCCATCTTTGGTGGACTTGTTTTAAAGCAAAGAAATACTGGAGTGCAATTCATATTTTAATACAGGAGAATCTTAAGTGAATATAAAGATTTTTACTGAAAAACTTGAAAAAAATGAAAAAAAAAACTGGAACTTTGCTGTTATAGAACCAAATTAACTGCTTTAATCAAAGAAAATAACACAGCCAACTAGGTTTCAACTTGGAAACCATTTCTAGATTTTGTGCTTGAGATGGGGAAAAATGAAATTTTGACTTGGGCTTTGGTTTTATAGAAATAGCTAATACATATTAAGTATATAAAAGTTAAAAAGTTGAGGTTGTGATGTTATTATTGACTTTCTCAGGCAACACCATGATTGCTCCTTGAAAATGAGAGCAATAGTCTCTTCCGGTCTACAGCAGGAAGGCATATTACTTATTTTCCACAACTATTTGATTAAATTATTCCATGCACATAATGATTAAAGGGTAAAATACTTTGAACACCCTTACTTGCAATGTAAGTGGTTTTACTTTGTTTTTGTAGACCACTGGGAGCCACTTGGCTTATTAGAAGAAATAGTTGTAATAAATAAATAATCACACAATAGAAGGATCACCCAGCAGGGACCAGTTTGCAGATGAGAGCTTTTAAGAAAAAAGTACTTAAATGTATTTAAAAATAACATGTCCCAGAGTGAATACAGTTTTTAAAAGGGTTACTAAACATATTCCAGACAAAATAATAGGATTTTACTGAAGAACAAGACAATTAAAGCATGTTAATGGCAAATAGCAAAGAAATTTAAATAAGCTCTTTTTTCTGGGATATGCAAAAACTTTCAAGGAAAGTGAGAATTCAGGAACAGAAATAGAAATAGGGGTGGAGGGGTCAGCATGAATATGTGGTTTATTTTTCTGTCTTTTTCTTTCTCTTCCTAGTTGGCTAAAAAGCCAGGGTTGTTATACTGTGTCTAGCCATCACTCGGGAAAAAAGAATCACAAAATGCTTCCCATATTGATTCACTTAAAAATGTATTATTGTCTTCTTAAATCAAGGTGATCAATACTGATGAGACTTGTAATCCAAGCAACCTTTCAACAAAGGCCTACATGTTTGCATCATCTTCCTACAATGAAGTTTATTTCTGTAGCCACCATAGGCACCAACTGACTAAAAGATCATGTTAACAAGAGGTCTGAATGTGAGGGAAGCAGGATTTTTCACAATTCCATGTTTTCTCTTTTAGCTGATCAGGTCATATCAGATCTCTACAAGTAAAAAGAACAAACATGTTCCATAATATGAACATAAATTTGCTACATTTTGTTGAGTAGATTAATGCATAGCAGAGATCTCAGCTCTGACTAGGATGATTTATGATAACTGGAATTAATGAAAAAGGCTAACATGCTCATTTTTGCTTTCTTATCAACTGTATTTTTTTCAAAATACCACATGTAAAAGGCTTCTGATTGATTTCCAATATTTGTAGGTAGTATAAGTTTTAATGTAACATATAACCTTTAATGTAACATATAACCTTTAATGTAACATATAACAACTTTATATCAGAGGACTTTCATTTTCAATATAAATGAGGTAGAAAGTTGAATATTTTCTGCCTTAACTGAATATGTATTTGGTTCCTTTTGACAAATCACTTTATTTTATCCATATAAGTATGTACAATTCTAATTATTTTAATTCTACATAATTTTGGAGTCAGCTCTAAATGATTAATAGAGCAGAAAATACAAAGAACCATTCTGGTCTCAGGCAATCTATGTTCAAGTTGTCCATTTTTATATATTTTGCCCTAAACTCTTCAAACTGCTAGTGCAATGGGTTTCAAGTCAAAACAAATGGAGATTTTGAGATAAAAATGGCACAGAAATACAGTCTTTCTTCTGTATAAACATTTATTAAACAGCATTATAAAAGGCCTCATGTCATATAAAGCAGATTTCTCCAAATTAGAGTTTGGATAACTTGGCACTCTGCTTGTTATAAATTTCTTCTGGTTTTCCCAGTGATTGGTCAATAGAATGAGTTCTAATTCTTCTCCATGTTTTATCTTCTAAAATATCCACAATGGGAAGCAAAATGAAAAGGTGTTGATATTAATTCAACTACTATACTTAAATATTAGTTATATGGAATATAAATTGGCAATAATAATTGACAGTATCAAGGTACCTCATTCTAAATTTGATACATAATTGAGGCAGAAGCCTTTCTTTTTAATCAAACACAGAAGATTGCTGATTATAGTTGTTCAAGAAAAAGGAAATCTCAATTTGCTACTACACTATTCTTTATTATGTTGCCATACATTTTGGAGAAAAATACAAGTCATTTCATATTTATAGACAAACTATTTGAATAAAAACTAAGTTCTTACAGTTGATATACTCAAGAGATGAGATTAAGATTGATAGATAAATAGACAGATTCTACTATGAAAATACAACCATATACTGTAGTTTATCCTTTAATTTGATGAATGAGATGGAATTTATCCAATATTCAAATACTAAATATCTGGACTATAATCAATATCTATATGCAAAATAGAAAGGGTGGGATGATTTTGTCAAGGAACAAAATATGCTGAGCTAGTGTTGATAGTATTGTTGCACATTATTGATAGAAAATTGCACTGATCCTTAGAATAAACTAATATCACATACTGATCAGATCTGAGTAGCTTGTCAAGGAAAAGACTAAGTTAAAACACCTATTTCTTTTCCCCATAATACTGTATTAAATTTTCGACACACAGAAAGGTACATTTTAAAAAAATGTTAAAATGGACAAATAAACAAAATATTATTGTCACTACAGTGTTAATGTGACACTGTCACTACGGTGTTAATGTGACACTACAATGATTGTGATACATGCTATTGTAAACACTCTGGTTATGATTGTCTAAAATAATTGTACCCAGATAATGCACTGTTCGATTGAAATGGAATCTTTATATATTATACAAATAAAACTTTTTTTAAAGATACATTTTAATATAACTTTATTACAGGAACATCAAAATATGTGAAATTTTCATCCAAGAGGAATTTTTAACTACTTTATCTGCTGTTGGTCTGAAACTCCATCTGAGGCTGCTGTCTCAAATTTTCTTGGTAGTTCATATTCAGATTTTCCCCTGGCTTTAGACAAGATTTCACTAGTGCTTCACTATGTGGTAATTGGTTGATTTGTCACATAGGGGCGCAACTTGTAATTCAAGGCTAATCATCGGGAATCCTATTCTTTTAAGCAAGAGCTGTTGCTGTTATCGATTTTTTTTTTAGCCTGGCTTTTCAACATGGATGGGGTCTGCCGTTTGAGCAGTTTTGTGCTTGTACAGAACACACTTGCATTTTGACATCCTATGTGGAACTTAATCCAAAAACTCAGTGAAGTCCATAAACCTTTTCACATTGATTTCAAGAGGATGTGGATCATAAGTAGTCTCAGAAGGCTTCTCAAAAATCCTGCAATGGCATAGCTAGTCTATTGTGACAGTGGAAAGTCTTTATTCTTCAGCAGGTCAAGTATTCCATTTTATATAATACAGTATCAACAGGGAGAAAGATGCATGTGGTGATACTCTTGTCTTTTAGACACAAAGGCAGCTTAAAAGCAATCTATTTTCTTAAGCCCCCAATTCTTTCTCCCCTTTCCTCCCCTCAGTATTTACTTCTGCTGCTTCAGACAATACAAGAATGAACAATATCACAACAGACATATTTCAGCTTCCATGTTACCCTAAGTCATAAGCACTGGCACTTCACTTGAGCATTTTCTACCTCCTTGGAAGATACATATAGATATAAGTTTTGAGCCAAAAATTAAGTGATGATCTTTAACAGGAAAATATCTGCTCCTAGCAGACATTGTTTGGTTATTCCAAACCCCATTTTATATTAATAATGCTAATCCTATTATTACTATTGTGAGAACAGGTGCTCCAGCTAAGCTGCCTTTTCTTTTCCACCAAAATCTGTCAAAGCAAAATGTGATGGTCTCTTTCATTTACTCTAAGTGACAGAATGGCAGGTGGCATCAGCAAGGTGCCTAATGAAGGAAAATTTGGTTTGCCTTTAATAGAAATGATAGTCATCACAGAAAGAAAATGCAGCAGCAGGAAAAAAAACTTGGAAGGGGGGACTTTGACAGGACACCTTTGCAATTATCATCATTATCATCTTCATCATCCATCTTATTTCTTACTGCCATGAAAAGCATTAGTGATAGACTATGAGAATTTTTTTCTCTTCAGATATCTTGACTAAAAGGGAGTGCATGATGGGCAGCTGTCTAAAGGCAATGCTAAAAGAAAATTACCTGAAAGCAACTGAGCTGGTCATCAGGACTTAATGTCACTATTTATCAGTACTAAATAGGTACATTCCAGTGGTGGGATTCATTTTTTTTTTTACTACCGGTTCTGTGGGTATGGCTTAGTGGGCGTGACAGGGGAAGGATACTGTAAAATCTCCAGTCAGAGGTTGTATTTGCCGGTTCTCCAAACTACTAAAAATTTCCTCTACTAGTTCTCCAGAACTGGTCAGAACCTGCAGAATACCATCTCTGGTACATTCTATGAATTGCCAATTGCTAAATGCCCCCATACCAAAGAGCCTGGTGGGCCTTTGGTTGTTTGATTACTCATAATGCACAGTTTCCAATTGATTATGAAGAGCTACTAAAAGTGACTTAAGTCCTCATTAAAATGAATAGTTAAGATGAAGGAATAGATAGTTCTTCACTACCCCTTGGCATTTCTAGCTGGGTTGTGAGGCTTTACAATGTTCCTACCCAGTGTTCCTGTATAGATGTCAACATGTCAGGTGCTTTAGATAAGCCTTCCTTTTTTTTCTTCATGTTTGCCTTCAGCTGCCTTTTCTCTAAGCTAGATAAAGCCCTCAAATCTAAACTTTTCTTCTAGAGAGGGTATGTGGAAGCCCCGTGATCATTTTGCTTGCTCTTTTCTGTACATTCCATCAATCCAATTTTCAACAATGTTAACCATAACTGCACACAGTACTTCAAAGATGGACCGAACATAGATTTTTACAATGCTGATATTTTTATTTGTATCACTTTTCTAATGATTTCTAGAAGTTACCAGTGTGAGGTTGAAAGGTAATCTGTATAATGAGATCTATAATCAGATTATCTAATTGAACAGGGCTTGTGAATTATATTCTTATGAAGAAAGGAACAGAAGAAGCATCTTCTAAAAAAAAAAAAACTAGAGGAAAACTGCCATTGCTAATCATAATTGTTGATGCCAGCTGCTTTTTAAGCCACTCTTCACAGAGATCACTGGATCCAACTAATGTCAACAAAACAAGCAGGTGCAATTGGAAAACTCGTGCCCACTGCTGCGGATCCCACTATTAGCCAATGTAAGAAATATTGCTAAGCTGAATTATAGTTCAACACCTATAGTTAGCACAGCTAATACAGCTGGTATACAATGTGTGTCAATCAAGAGGTGCTCATAACTGTTCAGGCAGCCACATTTTGCACCAGTTGAAAATTCCAGATACTATTCAAGGACAACCCTGTGCAGGTATGAGAGACAGACCAGAAATAAAAGTTAAAATAAGCAAAAAAATAGTAAGAGAATACCTGTCTGATCTTGATGAAAACAAATCACTGGAGACTGATGGATTACATCTCAGAGTTTTAAAGGAGCTGGCAGAGGTCATCTCAGAACCACTGTACCATATCTTTCAAAAATCCTGGAGCACCAGGGAACTACCAGAGGACTGGAAAAGAGCTGATGTGGTTCCCATCTTCAAAAAAGGAAAAAAAAACAGACCCAGGAAACTATAGACCAATCAGCCTAACATCAATACCCAGGAAGATACTGGAAAAGATAATAAAAAAACAGATCTGCCAACATCTAAAAACAAGTAAAATAACAACTAGCAGTCAGCACGGATTTGTTAAAAACAGATCATGCCAAACCAATCTTATTTCATTCTTCAACACAGTGACTAAATTAGTAGACCAGCAAAATACTGTGGACATAAACTATTTAGATTTCAGCAAGGCATTCGATAAAGTAGACCACAACCTATTTCTTAGTAAGCTAGAAAAAAGTGGAATAGATAGCACCACCACTAGATGGATTCACAACTGGCTGGCAAATCGTACTCAACGAGTAGTCGTTAATGGGTCTAAGTCTACATGGAGGGAAGTAAGCAGTGGGGTGCCACAAGGTTCCGTCTTAGGCCCAGTACTCTTCAATATCTTCATTAACAACTTAGATGAAGGAATAGAAGGGGAACTTACCAAATTTGCAGATGATATTAAGCTGGCAGGAATAGCTAACATCCAAGAAGATAGGCTCAAGACCCAGATGGCTCTTGACAGACTAGAACACTGGGCCATATCATTTCAATAAAATGAAATTCAATGTAGAGAAAAAGTCCTGCACTTAGGCAAGAAAAACCAAGAGTACACATATAGACTGGGGAAAACCAGGCTCAATAGCAGCAGCTGTGAGAGGGATCTTGGAGTGTTAGTGGACAACCAGCTAACTATGAGCCAGTAGTGTGCAGCAGCTGCCAAAAAAGCTAATGCAATCCTAAATTGTATTAACAGAGAGATACAGTCAAGATCAAGGGAAGTACTAATACCACTCTATAAATCCTTAGTAAGACCACACCTAGAGTACTGCATCCAGTTTTTGTCACTACATTATAAAAAAGATGTTTAGACTCTAGAAAAAGTACAGAGAAGAGCAACCAGGATGATTAGGGGACTGGAGGCTAAAACATACAAGGAACGGTTGCAGGAACTGGGCTTGGCTAGTCTAGTAAAGAGAAGGACCAGGGGAGACATGATAGCAGTCTTCCAATATTTGAGGGGCTGCCAAAGGGAGGAAGCTTTATTTTCTAAAGCTTCTATAGGGTAGACAATGAATAATGGATGGAGACTGAACAATGAGAGATTTAACCTGGAAACAAGGAGAAACTTTCTGACAGTGAGAACAATCAACCATGGAACAGCTTGCCCTCGGAAGTTGTGGGAGCACCATCACTTGAGACTTTCAAGAAGAGATTGGACTGCCATTTGTCAGAAATGGTGTAGGGTCTCCCGCTTGGGTGGGGGGGTTGGACTAGATGACCTAAAAGGTCCCTTCCAACTCTGATTTCTGTATCTGGGAATATGGATGCAAGAAGCAGTATTCTTTGTTCTCCATAATTCTATTTTGGTGGTATCTCAAAATAGTATGTTCTGTTATTTTGTCCTTTCAAAGTGAAAACTCTTTGAGTGCGGATATGGCCCAATTCTTGGTATAGTGCCTCCCTAGAAATGGGCTTCTGAGAAGTAGCAGATTCTGGGGGCAGATTACTTGGCAGAGCTAATTGAGAAAACTAAAGGCTGTGGTTCTTCAACAAAAATACATGAGGACATCAGATGTCCAGCACTACTGACTTCCATCACTTTCAATGTTCAGATTGTCTAAATCCCTTGAGAAGCAGTTATAGACCCATTGGTGCTTCTGATGGTCATGCAGCCTGTGACTGGAAAGGTGGTGAGACACAATTTTAATTAGCATGTCCTGTGGAGAATGCAGGAAAAATGGGAAAAAAAAACATGATTGGAGACAGTTACCACCTCACCTCCAATTCCAGAGTGAACTGTTGAAGAAGTCTATCTGTGTGTGAAAAGAATTTGAATATTAGTAGCTCGGGTTGGTATTTGGGCTGTTGGTTTGAGCTCCGAGCTTGGCAATTTGGTTGCAAATGTTTCATCACCTTTGAAACCTGCTGATTTTCACTGTTGGTGCTTTTCACAACAAATCTGAAAAGAACTATGTTGTCGAAACAGGAAGAAAGCTATCAACCAGACTGCATAAACACTTCCTGGCCATCAAAACATATGACCCACTATCCTTCAAGATCCATGAAGATTCAGGTCACAAATTTGATCGAACCAGGGTCACAGTTGTAACCCAGGCAAAATCAAGGAGAGAAGGGAAATTCCTTGAAGCCCTATTTTCCATCAATAAGTCACTAAACAGACATATAGACATTGATCCAGTCTACCAATCACAGAACAAAAGAACTGCAGCCCCATCAACCACAATCCTGAAGGTAGCATTTAAAATGAATGAACACCCACTACACCGCAATAAAGTTATAACCAATCAACTCACAAGAAATCAGACCACATCTCAGTAACAACAGCCAGCCAATCAAACAATCTGAAACCAAACCATGACTCAGAAGTATCCAAACAAACAACACTAATGCTAATTTGCATCACATAAAAAGGCCAGCGTCCTGACAGACAAGCACAATTTGAAGTGTCTCTTCAAAAGATGACAAACGGTTTGCAACCAAATTGCCAAGCTCAGAGCTCAAACCAACAGCCTATCAATGTATGCTTAGATTATTGTCCATTCATTCCTTGTTCTGTACTGGAATTTCTCCTGCAGAGAAGAATAAAAGAAAAAGGAAAGAAAGACAAAGAATGGATCAGAATAAAAAGAAAGGGGGGATAGAAACAATCTGCCATTTTGAGGGAGTCCCAGGTGGAGCAGTTGGAAATACATTCTCTTCAGAAAAATAAGGACAAGAATGGGAAATGAGATATTTCTTTATATTGGAAGTATCATAAAGCTTTTCCTAGCCCTAGTTCTTCTGTAGGAAAAACTGAGAATCTGAAAATAAATGTTTGCTCTTAAATGCCAAAGAAATAAATATATTTACAGCTAAATTTTGAAAAGATTAACTGATCTATTTTTCCCTGCATCACTATTTTTCCAACTTTCTCTCCTATTCTCTTGCTTTACTCCTTAGCTAAACTATACATACTAGCTCCTAAGCCACTAGTTCATTCCAGGTAGATGAATGGGAGCCAAATTCAGTGAGAAGAGAGAAACTATAATAATAGATAACAGAATTTTTCTTTCCTGATGCCATTCCATATTTACATCCTTACAGCCAACTCATCTTTACTTTGCAGATTAAAGCAAATAGTTGGAAAGAAATTTCTTCTTTTTCTGAAATAAAAACTTGTAGAAATTTTTGACCAAATTTTGAAAGAATGTGGTGAAGTGGCATCAAGAATCTACTTCAAATATGCCTTTCTTATTCTACATCCCCACACACATGCACATATTAATCTTAAGCCCTGCATAAATATTTGTAGAACAATTATAATTCAGACCTGCTGTGAGTTTTTATTTTCCACCAGCTGGGATCCCATCCATTTCCCTCCCATCTTTATTATTTTTCAGTGTAAAAACTCCAGGAGCCATTAATCAAATCAGGTTTATTGTGATGATACAGCCTTTACACAGACCTTTTAATAACCAAAGAACATTATGGACTTAATCTTTTTACTTGTCACAAGAGTTCTTGTCCCTGCTTTGTTGCTAATGTGAAACAGATTGGCAGAAAGTTTTCCTAGATAGTGAATTAACAGCTCTTAACTGTCATAGTCATGACTAACACAACACTGGAATTTAGGCCAAAAAGACCCTGGCTGTTTTTGGAACAGCAAATCTTTCAGAAGACTAATCCAAGAATATCCATCAAATCCTGTTTACTTTTTGGGGGGTGGGGTGGGGGGACTATAGTAGTTGAACAGCTTTTTCAATCTGATGAGTTTTCTAATTTTTTTAAAGATCTGTTTATACAAAGGTCATGGTGATTTACAGACATCTCTAAACTTCAGGGATCTTTGAATGTATCTTTCACTAATTCACATAGCTGTTGACGTAAATTGCCCAACAATTATGTCTAATGCAAATTACCATTTCCAACACTTGATCTGCAAATGTTCCTATTTCAGGTTTTTTAACATAAATGTTCCTGGTGTGAGTTTAAAGGCAATCTCCCCTTCATGACACTGTCAGGGATTGTACCTTTTTCAGATATTCTTTTGTATGAATAGAGAAAAATAACTGTTACTTGTATTTCCTTTGGTGCTAGTAGCTGGGTTTTTTGTGAAATCTGGTAGAAAGCCAATGCCCAAATCTCTCTCAACAATGCCTCATCAAGGCCAACTGATCCTTAAGCATAGTCCAACAGTGGTGCCCCTCAACAGAATTGAAACTCTCATGCCATGAGATAGAAATGAATGTGACACTGACAACACCTTTAAAAAAAAATAATGCAGATTAAATTTGCATGCAATATATAAGGAAAAATACCCAAAAAATCAGTAAAGTCAAATGTGAAAGTGAAAGAATCACCCATCAAATGTGTATGTTTATTTTAATTAGTACTTCAGAGATGTTCCAACTACATCTGTAGCAAAATGTTTTGACTTCCCTAGATTGGCCCAATATTTGAAGGCTCCAACGTATCTATCAACAGCGGCAAGTCTTGGAAACATTACATCCTCAAATTCCCCAGAATATCCAAGATTGAACCTACGTTAGGTAAGATTCTATGAACACAATGACAAACTGAATTGGGGCAGTTTTTTGCCAAGGGCGATTCTTTCTGCCACATCAGTCTGTATCGAGGGAAACTGCTACCTCAGCCTTCCCATCAAGTAAGTGTATGTTTTCTATTCTAGATGAAGGAGATAGTCAAGGCTCAACTTCACTGAGGTATATAATGAACTGACAGTAATGGTTGTAGCACTCCAAGCAGGATTAATTACCTCCAATGTAGACCCTCTAGTGTAAGCAGATTTGTGGGAAGAACAGAAGTTCTTGCTTTCTCTATGTTTCAAAGGAAGTTTGAAACATAGAGAAACCTACCCAAAATGCTAGGCTTTAATTTTAAGATAAATTGTAAGATAATTACTTATTTCTGATACGTTAATTTGTATCCCTAAATCTATGCTATATGTTTTACTACACTTATACTATGTGTCTGTTCCTATATCCATTAGGTATCTACAGTACATCCTAAGGAATGCTATATACACTTATTTTCTCCTTTGTCTTTTAAGTATGATTGCCTCAGTTATAGCTAATTTTTAGCCACCCTTTAGCCGCCTGACGTTAGTTGGATTGTTCTGCTGGCTAACCTTCTGGTACAATATTATATGCTGAAACATTGCCATGCAATCTGTATTGGAGATGGGCAAGAAAATGTGTAACTAGATGCTAGTTAACAATAGGCTGTCAGTGTCTTTGCTAGAATGGAGTGTCTGTTGGACTTTGCATTGTTTTTCAGTTCTTCCAATGCAAGCCTATTATTCCCAATAAGCTTGTGAGGGAGGAGGTGTTAATCCTGAAGCTGACCTGACCAAAGCCATTTATAACAGGAGGAGTCACAACCTAGGTAACAGTCAAACAAGAAACATCTTAGCTGAGAAAAGGAATGGTGGTGGAGAAAGCATCTCTGAAGGAACCTTCCCTAGTTCTTTGAAAAATAAAGGCAGAAAAGGGGAGAAATGCTTTCGGATTTGTAAGATTCTATTACTGTAATACTACAATAAAGGTAGTATTAGAATTCATGGTTCTGATTTCTTGTTTGGACTATCTTGAAAAACCAACAAAGTCCCCTGTTATGCTGCCTGGCATCTGCATCACTCTCCATGCAAGAAAAGTGACTGTATTGCTTGAAAAAAATCAAAAAAACACATATTACATCTGAAATAAAAATATAATTTATTTTTAGTACATCTTCCTCTGCCACTATAGATATGATAATGTCAGGCACAAGCAACCAGACCCACTTGTGAATAGGCATAAGAAGATATTTCATACTACTTATGATCACCTGTATTACAAGAACCTTGCTGGACCGTCTGCCTTCTCTTGGCAAATGGAAGATATAGTTCTAAGGATTTGACCTCAGATATTTCTTTTCCCCAAACTCAATCCAAGCTGGAATGTCCTTTTGCATCCCTTAGACACCCACCTCTCCTTCAGTGGATGATGATTCTACCACAGAGGCAATACAGGCTCACCTTCCCACTTTGTGTAAACCCATCATACCTAAGAAAATCTATTTCCCAGAAACAGTGGTTTAAGACAATTTGTTAGATTTGAAGAGAAAGGTATTAAGTTACTTAAACTGTTTATACTTATTGTTATGAAAAGAGAGGTCTTTTCTTTATAAATTTTGCTTCTATTATATTCTTATTTTTTCAACTTTTTTCTGCACTTTCTATTTTTTCTTTATATTCTTATACTTTTTTAGTCTGTATTAGTTTTTATCCTTTTAATTATAATTCTTTATAAAACTGACAACACTGATGTGAACTTTTTGAGACTATAGCTTGCAATTCTGAATTATCCAAATGAGTCATCCTGTATCTTCCCAGGAAAAAGAAGGAAATGCAATGACTTCACAAAAAATTAATCAATCTGGTCATTGGGTTTAGTCTTCACTCACATCTTGGTAACATATGCACAATATGCTTAATCAAATCAATTAAAGAGCAAAAAGCTTCATTTGCCCTGGTATGGTCCTTGATTCATGCTAACCACAATCTGTTTATGATTAAGTATGCTCTGTAAACCTAGCTCATTTGAATTCTGCATTTATTTATTTGTTTGTTTGTTTGTTTGTTTTATTTGGATGTACATGGTCGCTCAGTCACTCTCACTGAGTCTAGCTAGCATACAAACAATAAACAACCCAATATAAAAAGGGTAAAAACAGTAAAACCCTCTACCCCCTGTCAACAACAAACAAATGAGCCGATTGAGGGGTCCCATTCCACTCTGGGATCTCCAAGACCATTGGCAAAACCAGGTCTACAGGACCTTATGAAAGGGTCAAAGTGGTTGCCACTCTAATCTCTGCATGGATAATCCTCCAAAGAGAGTGGGCCAATATGAACACAATATACAACACAATATACCAATTATTAAGGAACTCATAATATGGATGTTGTCTTTGTATTTTATGTGTACCTTGGAAAACTGAGTGATCGTCTATGATCAGCAAGAACAAGCAAACTACAATTTCTTACTCAGGATGTGCATGGCAACAAATTCAGAATAAATCATTGTATTATACAAGCTTTTCTGCAGTATTTTATATTCTGTTACCTCATGGTAGATCATAATTTAAGATATCTACACTAATAAAGAATGAAATAGCAGGCAATTTCATACAGTCGCAGAAAAATGATGTCCTTTGTAGAATTCTATCTTGCCATATTTTGTATTATTTAGGGAGCATTTCACCAATTGGAGATAGCTCTCTCACTCGTTCTTGTTTTTCTCTCTTGCTCTTGCTCTCTGTCTCTGTCTCTGTGTGTGTGTGTGTGTGTGTTTAAGAGAGACAAAAGATTAAAACACATTTTTCATTTCAATGGACACCTTATTTAGGAATTCATTGGGTACCTTATTTAGGAATTTGACTAACAGTTTTGAAATTTGCATGGTTTGCTTATGTACATTCCTGAGTAATCACATAATTCCTGTTCAGTTATAAAATCCTAGCTTACTTGTTATAATCTCAATGTGCCTACATTGTTAACTTGTAAAACCTTGTTTTTTAAACAAAAATGAATGAAATAAAACACTTACACATCTAGCCAAATTCACTAAGAATGATTATTAAGTCATTGTTAAGGAAATGGACTTAATAATTAAATCAGAAAGGAAATAATGTATCAGGAAGGTATATACAATTCTGTGTTGTTGACCTAACTTCATATTCTGTTTATTACACAGGTGCTGATCCCTTAACAGAGGGTGATGTGCTGCAACAGAACTCCCAGCTCTGCCAACCCAAAACTCAGAAGCAATAAACTATTTCTGCTGATAGCAGCTGGCATAAAGCCACAGACATATCACTCCCTAATTGGCATCAGGTGTATTTGTATCCAAGGCTATTCTGTTCCCCTCAATAGACCTGTTTTGATCTCCCAACTAAGCCAGCCTATGAGTGGTGTAGCTAACTTCATCCCCCTCCCCAGTTGCTTTCAGTAAGGAGAAATTTTAAAATGAACCAAAAGTCTTGACCAAAATATCTAGATCTTGATCTGAACATCACCTGTCAGTAGCAGTGGCAATAGCACATAGACTTATACACCACTTCATAGTGCTTTACAGCCCTCTATCTAAATGGTTTACAAGGTCAGCATATTGTCCCCAGCAATCTGGGTCCTCATTTTATCAATCTTGAAAGAATGGAAGGCTGAGTCGACTGTGAGCCTAGTGAAATTCAAACTGCCAAATTGCATGCAGTTGGCAATCAGCAGAAGTAGCCTGCACTACTGCATTCTAACCACTGTGCCACCACATCTCAATAGAACATAAGCTGATGTGAGATACCTTCTCATCAACTTCCCACATGGTTTCCCACCTTAAAGAGACCTCTAGAATTTCTTTTCTTTTTTTAACAAGACTCTTAAATTAAAATCTAGGCTTTGGATCATTTTTTTTTTCATTTTCTATTTTTAATAGAAGAGAATGTACTCCGCAATAAAAAAAAAATGGGAGACTAAAAGAATAAAAACTGTAAGAGGAATACAGTAGAAAATATTTTTTTAATGAAAATGCGTATCAAACATTGTTCCACAGTTCATTTAACAGATAACAGATAATCAGAGTTGGAAGGGACCTTGTAGGTCATCTAGTCCAACCCCCCACCCAAGCAGGAGACCCTACACAATTTCTGACAAATGGCAGTCCAATCTCTTCTTGAAAGTCTCAAGTGATGGTGCTCCCACAACTTCCGAGGGCAAGCTGTTCCATTGCTTAATTGTTCTCAGAAAGTTTCTCCTTATTTCCAGGTGAAATCTCTCCTTGTTCAGTTTACATCCATTATGCCTTGTCTGGCCTGCGGGTGCTTTAAAAAATAGCTTCCTCCCTGTGGCAGCCCCTCAAATATTGAAAGACCACTATCATGTCTCCCCTGGTCCTTCTCTTTACTAGACTAGCCAAGCCCAGTTCCTGCAACCGTTCATTGTATGTTTTAGCCTCCAGTCCCCTAATCATCCTGGTTGCTCTTCTCTGTACTTTTTCTAGAGTCACAACATCTTTTTTATAATGTGGTGACCAAAACTGGATGCAGTACTCTAGGTGTGGTCTTACTAAGGATTTATAGAGTAGTATTAGTACTTCCCTTGATCTTGACTGTTTCCCTCCATTAATACAATTTAGGATTGCATTAGCTTTTTTGGCAGCTGCTGCACACTACTGGCTCATATTTAGCTGGTTGTCTACTAAGACTCCAAGATCCCTCTCACAGCTGCTGCTATTGAGCCTGGTTTTCCCTAGTCTATATGTGTATTCTTGGTTTTTCTTGCCTAAGTGCAGGACTTTACTTTTCTCTACATTGAATTTCATTTTGTTAGATATGGCCCAGTGTTCTAGTCTGTCAAGAGCCATCTGGATCTTGAGCCTATCTTCTTGGGTGTTAGCTATTCTTGCCAGCTTAGTATCATCTGCAAATTTGGTAAGTTCCCCTTCTATTCTCTCATCTAAGTTGTTAATGAAGATACTGAAGAGTACTGAGCCTAAGACGGAACCTTGTGGCACCCTACTGCTTACTTCCCTCCATGTAGACTTAGACCCATTAAGGACTACTCGTTGAGTACGGTTTGCCAGCCAGTTGGGAATTCATCTAGTGGTGGTGCTATCTATTCCACTTTTTTCTAGCTTACTAAGAATTAGGTCGTGGTCTACTTTGTCGAATGCTTTGCTGAAATCTAAATATATTATGTCCACAGTATTTTGCTGGTCTACTAATTTAGTCACTGTGTTGAAGAATGAAATAAGATTGGTTTGACATGATCTGTTCTTAACAAACCCATGCTCACTGCTAGTTATTACTTCACTTGTTTCTAGATGTTGGCAGATCTGTTTTTTTATTATCTTTTCCAGTAACTTCCCAGGTATTGATGTTAGGCTGATTGGTCTATAATTTCCTGGCTCTGGTTTTTTTCCTTTTTTTGAAGATGGGAACCACATCAGCTCTTTTCCAGTCCTCTGGTAGTTCCCCGGTGCTCCAGGATTTTTGAAAGATATGGTGCAGTGGTTCTGAGATGACCTCTGCCAGCTCCTTTAAAACTCTGGGATATAATCCATCAGTCTCTGGTGATTTGTCTTCATCAAGATCAGACAGGTGTTCTCTTACTATTTTTTTTTTTTTTTTGGCTTATTTTAACCTTTATTTCTAGTCTGTCTTTTACAGTTATGTTTTTGGTGGGTTGAGCTATAGTTTCTTTCTTCATGAAGATGGATGCAAATAATGAGTTAAGCAGTTCTGCTTTCTCTCTGTTGCCTGTTACTTCCTTGCTGTCTTCTCTCTTTAGTGGACCAAATGTTTCCTTGATTTTTTTTTAATAAAGTTTTATTTGGGTTGTCACACACAAAATACAAGTAAAACATCTTTTTGAAAATAGCATGGTCCCAGGTTGAACTTCTTTATACAGACACAAAACTCAATTTCATGCTCCTTTTTGTATTCTATTCCATATCTTATACTATTTTACATTTTCTATATAATTTTTCCCCTCTTTTAATTTTCTCAATTTTATTTTCTCATCTCAGTTCAAATCATTATATTTATACTTTTGTCTGTTCTGTTTCAATTTCATATTATCTTTTCTCATTAAACAAATTTTCTCCTGTAATTACTAATTGGAGTATGACACCTTTATATCTTTTAATTACATCCATTCAACTCTTATTTAAACTTCAATATGTACCTTAAGTTTATGACTTTCAATATAATACATAATACATAACTTCCAATTAAATTCTGCTTGGCACATTCTTATAATACACACTATATTCTTTTTTTTTAAAAAAAAAAGAAAGATTGTAAATGTATGTAATTATAAACCCTCATTCCATTCCAGTTCAGTTCTATCATTAATAATCATTAAAACCATAACATCTTTAACACTTCTTTTCAATTAAATATCATACTTCCTTAAAAACACATATAATCTCCATAATTAATTTTTCCCTTATTCCTCTTCACATATGTTTTATAAATCATTAAATATACCTTTTGTTACATTTATTTATTGACAAGCATGCCACTGAATTATAATAGCTATTTTATCAGACATTTTAATCATACATTGTTTCATATTTTCTAAAATTATTTCTGTTTCTAATATAACCATACTATCTTATGTACCTTTGCAGAATACCTTTTTCCATTAAGTTTCTGCATTTCCCTCTTCTGTTGCTTTCTGATTTTATACTTATTTTTCACTCTATTTTTTTTGGAGTTGTTTTTCCCAATCTTAAACTTTCCATTCTCTTTCTCCCCTTTCCTTTTTTTCCCCCCTCTAAGATTACTTGTTCATTAAAGATGGCTTCTTCTTTGTCGCAATCTTCTTGTTCTGCAGGCATTTCTTGTTGTTTCTCATAATTCCAAATCTCCATTTCTAAAAACTGAAATATGAAGGAAAAAGAACCTCTCCCTTCTTGTGCATCTTCTTTGTACTTTTTAAGTTCCATTTTCAGTTCTTCTAAAAGTGGAGCCATTTTAAACAACCACCCGATTGATTTTAGTCATTCAAAACAAAAACCAAGAATCCAGAAATCATCAAGTAATCCAGATAGTCCCGAGTTATATCTTCTTATTTCTTTTTCGACTTTCTCTTCCTGGGGTTTTTGTTGTGATATTTCAGTTAAAATGTATCTTTTGGAAGTCTTGTTGAGATTTTGCTGTAAGTTCTTTTTTAATTCCAGGCAGTTTCCTCCATTCCAGATCCTGCCCTTTTATTCTTTTTCTCTACTTTCCTGTTTTCAAAAGCTTTTAATTATCCAGAAATCTTTATTATCCCTTTGACTTTTTATTTTCAGCATTAAATGCCTATTGATGTCAAAGTTGATTTTTTTCCTATTTCTTGCTTAAGTCTCTTAGCTGTCAGTATAGGAAAAGGAGAAAAACAAATCTTTTCCCTTTTCTCTCTCCTTCGCAGTTTAAAAATCTTCTTAGGGAACAATGTTATTGTTTTTTAACAGTTTCAGTTCCAGGGTACCTTATTTGTTGCTTTTGCTGTTTGACCCAGTCAACCAAAACTTTCTCTTCTTATCTTCCTCCTGCACATTCTTTTCCGGTCGAGTTCTTCTTTGTGGTGGCCATTTCTGACCACCGCTGCAACCACCTTCAGGAAAAGGAGTAATGGCCAGCTGGGGAGGAGAGATGCAGTTCTCTGCAACCCTGCTGGCAGTCTCCCCACTCTTCACCACCTCTACGGGTGGCTTAGCCCTGAAACCAGCTGGCTCGGGGCGCTCCAGCAGCGAGCATGGATCGAAGCCTCGCAGAGACAAGGTTTCGGTCTGTCGCTGAAGAAGCTCAAACCGGAAGTCCCTTGATTTTTTTCTTGTTATTTATATGTTGGAAGAAACTTTTTTTATTATCATTTGTAACCTTTGTACTGTCATCAAGGTTAGAAAAGGCTAGTCATGAGTGTTGCCTGAAGGGTCTCTTACTGTGCAGAGAAAATTATCTAGGGATCTGCAAAATTTGAGGGAAGAAAAAGACAGTTGCAGTTTGAAGTAGGCAATCTAATTCTCTTTACAGTTTTTTCCCCTTTAACCTCTGCCCTCTCTTCTGAGAAAAATGCTGTCCTCAATGTGTTGTTTTCAAAATCCTTAGGAAATCCATTGCACAGGTTATTCAAGGAAAGCATTACACAGTCTCACCTACATTACACTAACATGTCAGGTAAATGTAACACAATCATCCCTCATGAATCTCCTTCTCTTCCATATAGTAAAGGACAGCTACACCACTCACATTTCGAGGCCTGACAAGCACTGTAAAGCCATCTAGAACTTGACACTTTAAACAAAGTCCTGAATCCCAAACAGCTTCCTCAGAGCTGAAAAGTAATGCTTGAATAAGGCTAACATTCTTATCTCCTGTAATGAGTTTTTTGAATTCATCTGGTTGACCATTATATGATACAGAAGGCAGGAGCAGATGGCCCATTGCATCATCTAGCACATTGTATACATTTAGAAGTCCCCTGGAGTCAAATTTTGAGCTTTCCTGTCTAGAGTTGAGAACGACCTCAGTTTGAAATCTGTCACCTGTTTGTGAGGACACTATCAAGCAGAAAGTATTTTTACAGCAAAGAGGTTTGGCTGACAAGGTCTTCGAAGAATTGCTGCTCGACTTCAGTTGCAAATAGAGTATTATTTGTAATCTGAAATCCTACAATGGCTTAGTCCTTGTATAGTTAAGATAGTGCCAAGTGAAGATTTTTTTAAAGAAAAAAATAATGATTTTGTTATACAGATAAAAGTAATAAAAGACAAAAAAGATTAAAAAAAGAAAAAGTAACAAGTGGGAAACAGGAAAAAAAAACAAAAAAAGTAACTTCCTCCTTCTTCCCAGTAAGTATTTACAACTTTAATAACATTACCATCTCTTAAAATGCAAAATCTATCTTTTCATTTCATATCTCAGCTCATTATCATTAAAAGAAATCTTGAATTTGCATATAATCTGGAGAAATGGTTGACAGACAGTATGTTACAAAAAAGGGAGAAAGGAAAGTAATAGTAAAGTTACAAAAAAGAAATATAATAAGAAATTACTTAGAAAAGTAAATGAATATGAATGTTTACATGAACAAACTTTATAGAAGATTTCAGAGAATCAGAGAAAAATATTGAATTGACTTATAACAATAACAAAAGTTTGTGAAACTATTAAAAAGACTAAAACAGGAAAATCCTGGTCCAGATTGTCTGCCAGCCTCTTATTATAAATGTTTTGAATATGAACTTTTGCAACCTTTACAATAAATGATGAATATTCTTTTATAGAATGAAAAGATTTATGAAAGCTGGAAATAGGCCGTGTGGAATTAATCCCTAAAGTGGCCAAGGATCTAACTTTAAAAATAAATTACTGACCAATTTCTTTGCTGAATAATGACTACAGGTTGTTAAAATTGTTACTTTTTACAAAAATTGTTACAAAAATGAATGTTTTGCATAGAATTGCAATTGCATCTAAATTTGTATGGCAAAGGAAAAACCATGAGTTAAAGTATTATAGGATACAAGGGAAAGAGCAGGATTGAGTTTATCAGATTTGGCATGTTTTGCAGATTGGTTTATTTTTTTGGTCTGGATGATAGGAATTGTTTTTGGTGTCAGCATGCATATTTTTTATACTTTCTTCCATTGAATCATATTTTCTATATTAATACTGATTATCTTGGGTGCAAAGATCAGTTTAAAGCTTTTTATCATCCTTTCAAATAAATAAATTGGCCTCATTCATAAATTTGGTCATCACACTCCTAACTTCACCTAATTAATTAGTTGGAAGACTTTATTTCCATTAAAGATCCTTGGGAGACCCTAGTATTTTCATCTATTCTTTTTTAGAATTACCCAGTGATTCTTATTGTCTGTATCGTTGTTCATAAAGTTTGACATATAATTTCATTAGCCAAACACTGTACATGATCATACAATTTAAACAAGAAAACTTTCAGATATTTGCTCTGCTGCTCAAAAAAAGTCTCAAAATCTGAAATCTGAATAAATGTAATATGCATTCAAAAAAACAAACCAAATAAATCCAATCCTTTAAGTATAAATCTTTGGTGTATGTAATGGTGGGTTAAAATGTGAAGGGGTCATGTAATGAAGTTGTATGACTAGAGCTCCAATCTAAATTATGTTCCTAAGGAACTTGAAATTAAGAATGTCCTTAGAGACCATGTTATACACAGATATGGAAAAGGTAATAAAACATTTCTCCAAAGAGACACTGAATTATATTTATTAGTGATTAGAAGCTGCATATGTACCACAATGATTTTTAACAGAAACTTATTTAAAATGCTGTTTGTATTCAGTGCAAAATGTCCCTGCTTTTCTTGTCCTTGAACTTGGACATCATCTTGTTTCTTTCTTAAAACTGCTTACTCTTTATGTCACTGCAATTCCATATTTTATTATCTTCTTCTTCTTAGAGAGAAGGTATTATAACTTGGCTATAAAAGTTTTATCTAGCTGAGTCCTATAAAAGACTTGAATATAGAAGCAATTTTCAAAAATATTAAACTCAAAAGATATTTTTAGGTTAGCCAACTTTTGTTTGGTTCAGTTTCATTTTGTACTTCAGTGTTAAAAGATGCACTGATTTCTTACAAAAGAAAAGGGAAATTGCTTCTTGTAGCCTTTTAACTATATATTACATATAATTTCTATATAACTAACTTGTACAGTATCTGTGTAGGTCAGTTCAAGACATTGGGAGCACATGTATTAGCTCTTTTTGAACACTTTTTCCTCTAAATATATATTATTTGCATGAGTGTTTAAGTGGAAATTATAAATACTAATAGATAAATAAAATTGTTTATTTTGTATATGTTCATACATTGCATGTATTCCCCTTTTCATACTACAGCTACAAGTTAGCTGATGAATACTCCAGAATATAAAACTAGAAGTTTACTCCATCAAACTGAGTTATACTGGAATTGATTTCAATGGATGATGCAATTTTGCTTCACTGAAGCCAGCAGCAGATTATAATTTCATTTACGTTTTACTCGGGAATTAATGAAATTAGAATTAAAATCTGTATCTAACCATTTCCAAAAACTAAAAATACATATTTAAAATTTCTTTATAGGATACCTCTTCAATATTCTTCACCCATTTTTATTAATTTGGACATAGATTGGTAAGCACATAAAACTACTTCATGGTAATGCTAATTTGAAAGAACTATATCATAGCTGACATATGTATCATTGTGGTTATGAAAGCATGGTATTATCTGATCCTGTTTCTCTCTCATCCACTCACTGACTACATGAGGACATTTTCTGAAAAGGTTGGCTTCATTTGCACAACACCCAGTAGAAGCAAATCTATAGGATATTTTTTAAGAACAGATTGGAGATCCATTCCTCTGAAATGGTAGAGTTTCCTGTCTGAGCAGCGGCTTGGACTTGAAGACCTCCAGGGTCCCTTCCAACTCTGTTATTCTATTATAATATTATTCATAGTAACATAACCGTTTTATGAATCAACTGTGTTCAAGATTAAAATAGTCAATGCATCATATGTTTATCTCTTAAATAATCTTAGCAAAACTGTTTATTTTGTATATGTTCATACATTGCATGTATTCCCCTTTTCATACTACAGCTACAAGTTAGCTGATGAATACTCCAGAATATAAAACTAATTATAGAGACAAATCCCTTAGTTTGTTCTTCTCTCAGTTGGCAAACTGAACACAAAACAATCTAATGTCATTTTATTTGTATAGTAACAAAATACAACATTAAAGAAATAAAGAACAGCAAGCATAATCAGAACAGTGATATTTTCACCACCCCGTTGAATATTGAAACTTCTCAGAACTTTCCAGTAATATCATTTTTAAAAAAAGAGTGTTATAAAACATGCCTGTATGTTGTATGTCGATGTGTCAGAGAGTAGAGGATAGAATGGTGTCAATTGATAAACTATTAACAACTCCACTTAAGTTTTCAAAGCTGTCCTTGATCTTCTGGAAGCAGCATAAAAAGTCAATGGGGATTAGTAAAGCTCCTGTGAAATGCAATGCCGCACAACTTCTTGAAATTCTAACAAGACCTGCCCTTTATTCTCTTCTAAAGCTCTCTGAAAGTACTCTACAACCCTGGAAAAAAACCAAAAGTTCAGATGACTTAAATCTAAGGGGCAGGAGTTGTATGCCTCTCTCAGGATTCATATACAGCTGGCACTGAAAGATTTAGGTCTGTGAAGGTACTTCAGGATCTGAAGGCTCCCTTGAGTATTTCAAGGCCATAAATATATCTGCATCTGAATTTTAATTTTTTTCTATTTGCAACTACTAGTTATAAGTGTGGCAATGTTCTATGGACACGGAAGATGTTTTCCCCCAAGTAAAAACAGTATATTTTTCAAATACTTTCATTAACCATTTAGAGAAACACAATAAGCAATATGTTTACAAATTTTAATGTACCATCAGTACATGGATCCCATTTGTGAGCAGTGAAAACCCTCCATGGTTTCAAAGAGATTTCAAAGTGATATATGTCTTAGTTTCCAGACATTAAAACATACAAGAATAGAATAGAATAATAGAGTTGGATGTGAACTTGGAAGTCCTCTAGTCCAACCCTTCTGTTCAGACAGGAAACCCTATACCATTTCAGATAAATGGTTGTACAGTCTCTTGAAAACTTGCAGTGTTGGAGCATTCTCAACTTGTTCTAAATGTCAGAAAATTTCCTCTTAGTTCTAGGTTGCTTCTCTCCTTGCTAAGTTCCCATTCATTGCTTCTTGTTCTGCCCTCAGGTATTTTGGAAAATAGCTTGACTCCCTCTTCTTTGTGGCAACCAACCCCTGAGATATTGAAACACTACTATCGTGTCTCCCCTAGTCCTTCTTTTCATTAAACTACACATGCCCAATTCCAGCAACCATTGTTTATATGTTTTAGCCTCCAGTCCCCTAATCATCCTTGTTGCTCTTCTCTGTACTCTTTCTAGAGTCTCAACATCTTTTTTATATTGTGGTCACCAAAACTGGATGCAGTACTCAAGGTGTGGTCTTACTAAGGATTTATAGAGTGGTATTAGTACTTCCCTTGATCTTGATTCTATTCCTCTCTTAATGTAGCCAAGAATTGTGTTGGTTTTTTTGGCAGCTGCAACACACTGTTGGCTCATATTTCAGTGATTGTACTATAGCATCTTAGGATTCTTTTACATGGCTATTTAAATTCATTGTGAACCATTCTATAAAAGCATCAATATTCTACTGGTTTATCAATCATCATGGAACATTTCTTGGGTCTAAGGAGAAATGGGCATCATAATGGATCAACTGAGAAATATTTTTATGGGCAATAATCATGATAATTATTTCTTTTGGGAAACCAATATTATCCTCAGGACAGTACGCTGTAGCTAGGGTAATCCCATATAAACTGTTAATGTGAAAAGGTATAAACAGGTATACAAAAATATTCATTTATTTAGTGTTATTTATAGATTGTCCTAGTGGTGGGATTCAAATTTTTTTACTACCAGTTCTATGGGCATGCTTGGTGTGCATGGCAGGGAAAGGATACTGTAAAATCTCCAGTCAGGGGTGGTATTTGCCGGTTCTCCAAACTACCCAAAATTTCCACTACCAGTTCTGCAGAACCAGTCAGAACCTGCTGAATACCACCTGAATACCACCAAATATGACAGACTTAATGAATCTCAGCCTCCCCTTCAAAAATTTTTAAAAGTGATAGCACATTGACAATCCTAGACTTTAAACACTGAAAATGCATATTAAAGGTTTTAGATTAAGCTGCAGTTTTGTGTCTTTTACCCCAAGATAAACCTTATATACTTTACCTTCAAAACTGTTAGCTCATGCACATGTATTTTCAAACTAGAAGATAGTTACCATGACAATATTTATTCTATTATGTAGAATAAATGCTGAAACAAAGGAAATAGACACTCCTATTATTACAGTATTCATTGGAAAAAACTTTTAGCTTGAAAGCAATTATCTGTTCTGGGATCAGAAAGAAAGGTTTTAAACATTCAAAATCCAACTTAACTGCAGTTAGAAGAAATGCTGAGTTAGCAGAATAGAATAAAATGCAAACAAGCTATTTTCCAACTACAACTAATTGTTAAAACATTGTGGTAGTTTGTTGGAAAGGTTTACTCATTTTCAAACTGCATGTGTCAAGTTTATTCTTATCACTTTATACACTTTCATACTCAGAATAATTAGTAAGATGCTATTTATACTATTTTCCAGCCTCTGCTCAGAAACACTGAATGATAGCTATTTCATTAGGAATGCTGTGCTGTTCCCAAGTAAAGGGATTAATATACATACATACATACACACACACACACACACACACACACACACACACACATACTGTCAATGGAATTGCCAAAAAAAAATCACTTGGTATTGTATTGGCTATTTCATTTACTGCCTGCTGGCATAGTTAATGTACCGTATGGTGTTGATTATTAAATGTCCCATAAAAAGGTGTGCTATTTTATAGTGATTGAGCCTGTTTACCTGAATATGAAATTTTGAAACCTGCAGTATCAAATGCTTTATGGCCAATAACATTGATACAATGGCTGAAACAATAAAGTTTAGTTATAAAGGGGACAGTTATTCAAGTAAAATGACCTGGATTTAATTTTTGAGAAATTTATATGCTATTCACTATCTCAGTATCAGTATCTCAGCTTAAATTTTGAAAGAACCAGTAACAAATGAAATAGAACTTTTTAAAAGAGTAGCATAAAATAAGTAACTGACTTTTAAGTCCTAGATGAATAAAGAGCAATTATTGTTAGTTATTGGGGACAAACCCCAAAAAAAACAGAATGTGCAGCAGCAGTCAAGCCAGGCAGCCAAATGAGAGAGGAAGGGCCCTAGAGTTTACACACACTGATGACAAACACTGTTTTGTAGTTTAAATAGTTGTTTAATCCTATTAGAGTTTAAACATTGTCAATCAGTCCATATGTCATTCACAAATATATCCATTCAGTAACTTAGTCCATTCACTAGTCAGTTCTATATCCTTATCTGCTTGTAAAGATATCTTCTCCTCTGATACCTTTCCTTTTGAAGACAACGCTGAGTATTCACAGGATATCAGCACATCAATGGAATAGTCCTTTCGTTCAGGTATTCAAACAGTTGTAGCAAACAGTAGCAAACAAACAGTAGCAAGCAGAAAAACAAGCAGAGAGAGATTACGTTTCTCTTACTGCCTTTTATTGCCGTTTGTAACCGCACCCTTAATTAGTTAATTACAAGCAGTTTGGTGCTTAAAGCTACAAGTTACAAACACCCAAACCTTGGTTTTATATATTTATTCACCCAAACTACTACCTGTTCATGTTCCTCAGCTTGCTCAGCTATTGGTACTATTTCTTCCTTTATGGGCTCTATCTCTGCCTGTATTTGTCTCTTTACTTTATTCTTAAAGTTACAGGGATAATTAATGGGATTTCTATAGGATTCAATAATTACTTCTTTATTGTTATCCTGTTCTAACTTATCCCATCCTACGTGCTCTAGAAATTGGGCATTGGCACTACATAACACCTTAGATGTGCCTTTCTCCCAAAATCTATATGCCCTATGGTTTGCTTGGTAACCAACGAAGAATAATTGTTTAGCTCTGTGTTGCCCTTTACGCCTGAGTTGTGTAGGGATATGCACCCATGCTGGTGCACCAAATGTGTGCAGATAACTCAGATCAGGCTTCCTGCCATGCCACATGGTGAATGGTATTTCACCAGTAGTTGTATTAACAACGTTGTTCAATATGTTATTAGCACACATTGTGGCCTCCCCCGACAAAGAATCAGGTAATCCAGAATCAGTTAACATTGTTCTAACCATTGCCTGTAGTGTTTGGCCTCTTCTCTCAATAAATGCGTTGTGTTGTGGTCTGTATGGTGCAGATTTCTTGTGCTCTATTCCAGCTACCTTTAATCTATTCTGGAATTTGCTGTTAACAAATTCCGTACCATTATCTGTCACGAGGGTTTATCAGTTGCCGTTTAGTTTTTCTTTCTGCAAATTTTAACCAGTTGAAGAAATGTTGATATGTTTCAGTTTTGCTTTTCATTAGGTAGCAAAACCCATATCTAGAATAATGGTCCATAATGCTCAGTATATATTGAGCACCCCCCATACTGGGTTTCTTTGGACCTATAATGTCTGCAAATACTACTTCTAAAGGTTCTTTAGTTTTGAAACCATTTAGCCTATTTGCAGGCAATATTTTACTCTTATCTTCACAGCAGACATTACAACGCAAATATTTATCACAAGGTTTTAACCTTATTCCATCAGATAACTCTACTGTACGTTTTAGCATTTTAAAATTTACATGCCCCAAACGCCTATGCAATAAATGGATACATTCATTATGAGGCTTTATATTGTTAAATACAGTCTGTGCCTCCCCTTTCTTACTATCATGTAATACATACAATGTTCCATTTAAAGCTGCAGTTACCCTTTTGTTATCTTTTTTCAATTATGCAATTATTATCCTTAAATGTAATTACATAACCTAGTTTGTCTAATACCCTTACAGAAAGCAAGTTCACCTTTAACTGTGGTACATACAACATTTTTATATCCTGGTTTAAGCATGGACAGTATGCAATACCTTCTCCTTTGGCCTTGAGGTTCCAGCCATTAGCAAGTGATATATGTTGAGAGCTTGTAGACAGTTTTATAAATTTTGTCTTATCTCTCGTGATGCAGTGGGATGCACCACTGTCCACCACCCATAAATCATTCTTCACATCACAGTTGCTAAACGTGGCTAGTTCAAAAGATTTCTTTGGCTTTTTTACATTCTGGTTTTTTTCTTTTCTGCAGAATCTTGCCAAATGTCCTCTGCCTCCACAATTAAAACACTTTTTAATTGTGTATGCCGTCGAAGATAAATTCTCTTCTTCCGGGTGCTTTAATTTACTTAGTTGGTTTCTTTCAAGCTTTGAAGATAATTTCTCTTCTTTATTAGGTTTATCTTCTCTCAGCTGGTCACGTTCACACCTTCTTCTGGCTTCTTCTAATAGCCTGCCGGTAATCTCGGTTAATGATAAACTATCTTTTGGCAATACTTCTAAAGCAGTCACATAATCATCATAGCTTTGATCTAATGAAGACAGTATGATGTATACTTGTTGCAACTCATTAAATGTAAGCTATTTTTCTTGTAATTCCTGAAAAATGCTCTTCATACAATTTAAATGAGTTAACATGTCTCCATTCTTCTGAAGATGTGTTCGAAATAGTTTGCGTGTAAGATATATATGAGCTCCTACACTGTCCCGAACATATATCTTCCTGAGGTTCTCCCAGCAGTTTGCAGCATTTTCCTCTCCACGGATATGGATAAGTTGCTGGTCAGAGAGAGTCAGTCCTATGATGCATAAAGCCTGCTCATTCTTTCGTTTATAGTCTTGTATCTTTTTGTCATCCTCTTCAACATTAGGATCTAGGTTAGTCACATCTGGTGGGTTTGTTATTATGTCCCACAAACCTTCTCTTCGTAGAAGTAAACTACATTTCATTGACCATGAAACATAGTTCGTTCCATCTAGTCTGGATATCATGGACAGATTTGGCAAATTTACTTGTGCCATTGCTCTTCAGATATGTAACTATTTAAAAAACTACTGAAAAAAAAACAGTTTGTTTTTACAGTAATGTGCAACTCACACCAACTCTCACTGCTATATCCTCGTTAGTTAGACTGTGCGCACTGGGCCCATAACCAATGTTAGTTATTGGGGACAAACCCACAAAAAACAGAATGTGCAGCAGCAGTCAAGCCAAGCAGCCAAATGAGAGAGGAAGGGCCCTAGAGTTTACACACACTGATGACAAACACTGTTTTGTAGTTTAAATAGTTGTTTAATCCTATTAGAGTTTAAACATTGTCAATCAGTCCATATGTCATTCACAAATATATCCATTCAGTAACTTAGTCCATTCACTAGTCAGTTCTATATCCTTATCTGCTTGTAAAGATATCTTCTCCTCTGATACCTTTCCTTTTGAAGACAACGCTGAGTATTCACAGGATATCAGCACATCAATGGAATAGTCCTTTCGTTCAGGTATTCAAACAGTTGTAGCAAACAGTAGCAAACAAACAGTAGCAAGCAGAAAAACAAGCAGAGAGAGAGTTACGTTTCTCTTACTGCCTTTTATTGCCGTTTGTAACCGCACCCTTAATTAGTTAATTACAAGCAGTTTGGTGCTTAAAGCTACAAGTTACAAACACCCAAACCTTGGTTTTATATATTTATTCACCCAAACTTAGTTGGTGTATCAATGTTATACCCAACAATTATCTAGTACAAAAAGGCATTCATGTAGATACCATGTAAGCCTCCTTTGAAAATTCCACAACAGATATTTTCTCCTGCCAGTTGCTGTTTCTGACCCAGCATAGTAAGTGGTTAAACAAAGGAAAGCATGGTTAAATTGATGGGGGACTGAATTATTATTTTTGTTCCTAAGCCCCAAAAGAAGTAGATTTGAAATATTTATGGAACAAATATTCCACAAAAATAAAGAATGACATCTGGTGATTTGGAGAGTGTATTTAAAAATTCAAGGAAGATGTTATTGATGCAGTAGAGATCTTCTTCCTTCTCCTCATCCTCTTGTCATAATGTAAAGCTTTGTCCTTTTGTACTTGCATGTAGTAAAGGGGTGGTATATAGCAAAGGGGTAGGGCTAATGTCATAATATGCTGCTTTGGTTTTTCTAATAAAAGTAAGAAGTCCACACTTTCTTGTCCTCCTGTCTAAAAAGTGTAACTTTTTAGAACATGAAAAAGCTTTAGAATCAGTTAACCTATTCATGTATTGTTGTGGAGCGAGGGAACAGACAAGGCTTAGACCAGAGCATACAAGTAACAGTCTTTATTCAGGGAATAAAGGGTTGTCACATCTGCCAGCTAACAAGGCAGACTGCAAGCAAACAACGGCTGGCTCTGCTCGACAGCCGGCTTTTATAGCCGACTGTCAAACGGAGCCAATCAATGGGAGCTGCTGGTGCTCCCGCTCAAACAGTGGACCTGGTTGGGGACTCCAACCAGTCCTAAAGACATAACACTCCTCCCCCCTAGCTGAGAACATGCATAGTCTTTGAGATACGTGGGTGGATTGCGTTGGCGACCGGAACGTCGTGGTTCTGGCAAACTGCTGGTGGGCATCGAGTCCATGGAACAAGGCTCTGAGGTCGCCGGGGTATCAACTTGGCTTGGCATGGGATCTTGGGACTGGAATGACTCCCCTCGTTCGGGCTGGCTCGGAAAACCGTCTCGGTCCGGATGACTGGTGATCCTGCTGGGTGGACGAGGTGGAGAATCGGGTTGGCAGTCCGGATCTACTCTAGGCTCACTCTGTTCGATTGGGAATGTCTGGTCCCCCAGGGAGCTTCCTTCTGGAACTTGGACGGGAACTCGAGGGCTGGCCGGTGGATTCGGTTCAGCGTTGGTCAGACTGTTCCGCCGTCTCCTTAGTTGGTCCAGGTGTCTCCGCCATACGCGACCATCCTCCAATTGGACCCGATAGGATCTTGGACCCGTGACGGCCACGATCTGCCCTGGCACCCACAACGGATCTCCAGCGTAGTTCCTTGCAAAAACTGAGTCCTGCAAGGCAAAGTCTCTGGCCTGGCTGTCAGACCCTAACGGGCTGTCAGGACAGTAATGGGGGTGCAGTCTGTCTAGAGTAGTCCTTAAGCGTCTCCCCATTAACAGTTCGGCCGGGGATTTATTAGTGCTTGTGCATGGTGTTGTATGCTGGCTGAGGAGAAAACGAGATAACTTGGAATGCCAGTTTTCCTGACCAAATCTGGCTAGTGCCTCCTTAGCTGACCTGACAGCTCTCTCCACCATCCCATTGCTAGCAGGGTGAAAAGGGGCCGTGAGGACGTGTCTGATGCCCAGATTCGCGACATACATACTAAATTCACAGGATGTGAACTGTGGGCCATTGTTGGAGACCAGCGTGTCCGGGAGCCCATGAGTTATGAAAAGCCGGGTCAGGGCTTTAACAACTGCCTGTGTGGTGGTTGTGGGAAGTAAGGCCACATCTATCCACTTAGAATAAGAGTCCACAACCACTAAGAACGTTTTGCCATGCACAGGCCCGGCCAGGTCGATGTGTAACCGCGACCATGGGGCATTGGCGCTCTCCCACTTGGTGGGTGCGGCGGCTGGTGGGGCTGCCCTGGACTCTTGACAGGGTTGGCACGAGCTTACCCACTCGGCGATCTGATCGTCCATCCCGGGCCACCATACGTAACTGCGAGCCAATGCCTTCATTCGCACGATGCCCAGGTGGCCCTCGTGCAGCACCTTCAATATGGGCATGCGAAGAGTGGTTGGGATGACGACTCTGGTACCCCACAGCAGGCATCCCTGGAGTTTTGATAATTCCTGTTGACGTGTTTTAAATGGGGTAAAATCAACTGAACACTTTGTTTCCGGACACCCCCTCCCCACCCAGTCCAGAACCTGGGCGAGTATTTTATCTTTTTTGGAGTGTGCTGCGATGTCATCTGCGGTCACTGGCAGCTTGAGTTCGTTGACTTCGAAGATTGCGTGCACCGGAGCGGGGTCCTCAACTGGGGTCAGCAAGGGGCAGCGGCTGAGGGCATCTGCATGGCTTAAAGTCTTACCTGGGCGATAGACCAATTTGAACGAGTAGGCTGCCAGGAACAAGGTCCATCTTGTCATCCTGGGGGACAGTACCTGTGGAGTTTGCCTGTCCCCCGATAAAAGGCCCAAAAGCGGCTTGTGATCAGTAATGAGTTCGAAATGGTGGCCGAAGAGAAATTCGTGGAATTTTTTAACTGCCGCTACTGCAGCCAGGGCCTCTTTATCAATCTGGCTGTAGTTTCTTTCAGTCATGGAGAAAGTCCTGGAGAAAAAGGCAATTGGTGCCTCGGAGCCATTGGGGAGTCTGTGACTTAGGACAGCTCCTATCCCAAAAGGGGATGCGTCAGCGGCTAGGACCAAGGGAAGGCGTTGGTCGAACTGCATTAAAACGGCTTCTGAGGTGAGTAGCGATTTGACTGCTTTAAATGCATGGGATTCTATGGGTCCCCAGTGCCACGGAGTGTCTTTATCTAATAACCTGTGCAAAGGTTCAGCGACTGATGCTTTGTGGGGTAGGAACGAAGTGTAGAAATTTAATAACCCCAGGAAGGCTTGTAGCTCCGTTTTGTTGGTAGGTGTGGGTGCCTCGTGGATGGCTTTTACTTTTGACTCCACTGGGTGGATGCCTGAGGCGTCTAACCTATATCCTAGAAAGTCCACCTGTCTAGTGGCGATGGTGCACTTCTCCCGTTTGAGCTTGAGACCATGCTGTCTAAACTTCTCTAATACTGCCCTGACCCTCTGGAGGAGTTGGGGCCTGTCCATAGCTGAGACCAAAATATCGTCAAAATAGGGAACTACTCCTGGAAGACCTTGGAGAATTCTCTCCATTAGTGACTGAAAAATACCTGGGGCCACGCTAACGTCAAATTGGAGGCGTTTACACCTGAATGCCCCTCTATGTGTTACTATGGTTTGTAAATCTGCTGTGTGGCTGTTGACAGGAAACTGCTGGTATGCCTGTGACATGTCTAGCTTGGCAAAAATGGTGCCGGGTTCGAATGTGTGCAACAGGTGCTGGATGACCGGAACAGGGTATGCGCTAACCTGAAGATAACGGTTGAGGGTCGTCTTATAGTCAGCACAAATTCTCAGACTATCATCCTTTTTAAGCGGGGTGACTATGGGGGTCTCCCATTTGGTGAAATCTGTGGGTTCTATTACCCCTTGTTCGAGAAGTTTGTCTAGTTCCGCGTCCAATATGGGGCGGATAGTGAAAGGTACTCTGCAAAATTTTAGGCGGATGGGAACTGCCTGGGGGTCTACAGAGAAAGAGATGGGTGTGCCATTATAGCAACCCAGCTTGCTGCTAAAGACGTTGGAATAGTCTGAGAATAATGTGTCTACATCCGAAGTTGAGACAGCATGAATCCCTGTTACACTAAGGCCGAGAGAGGGGAACCAATCTAACCCCAAAAGACTAGGGAGGGCACCATTAACCACCACTAAAGACAAATGGCCTTTGAAGGTTCGGAATTTAACAAGGAACTTGCCTTTCCCGAGGACAGGGATGTTCTTGCCTTGGTAGTCTCTCAAGGTGAGGTGACACTTTTGTAGCTGCTTCCTGGTCAGTCTGGGTTGAATCTCCTTCAGCGTATCCCAGGAAATGATTGAGAGCGCTGAGCCCGTGTCTACCTCCATGCTGCAAGGTTTACCTTCTAGGGAAACAGAAAGCTTAATTTTATTTGGCGTTTGGGAAGTGTGGTTAGCGTGGTAGCAAGTATAACAGTCTTCTACTTGCCTTTGGAGGCCGGGAGATGAAGAAAGTTTCTGAGGAAAAGCGCGTGCTGCCTGGCAGACTCTTGCAAGGTGGCCTTTCTTGTGGCAGTTTAGGCAGCTGGCGTTTCTGAACCTGCAAGTTGCCCGGGAGTGGGCACCTCCGCAGGTTAGGCACAAAGGAATCTGTTGTGGGCCACTGCTGTTTCTCTGCCTCGCTCCTACCTGTGGTTGTTTCAACTGCTTGAGGCGATGGATGTCAGAAAATTCTGTGGGGTCAGCTTCGGTCATCACCTCTTCCGAATGGACGGTGGAAGTACCAGGCTTGGGTGTGGTGCCCTGAATCTCAGCTGCTGACTGGGCAGAGAGTTCAGCAGCTAGGGCTTCATCTACTGCTTGGGAAAGATTTAAATCTTTCCTTGCCAGTAGACGCCTTTGGAGCCTCAGATCTCTTACCCCACAGACGAGTTGGTCGAGAAGCATGTCGTCTAAATAATTCTTAAATTCGCATTGTAGAGCTGCTGTCCTCAGGGCGTCCATGTACTGGTTGATGGACTCCCCCTCAGCTTGCTTCCTCATCCTGAATGCGTAACGTCTTGCAATCTGGGAAGGTTTAGGGGAGTAGTGGTTTGAAAGTGTTTCTTGTAGTTCGTTCCACGGAACGCTTCTGATGTCACGTGGTGCAAAAAGTGCCGTGGCAGTGTCGAAGACTGCAGCCCCGCAGTAGCTAAGGAAGTACGATTTCTTCCTATGCTCCGCGGCGTCAGCTAAACCAATGGCATCGATGTAGTGGCTGAAACGATTCTTGTAGGAGTCCCACGTCTCCTCGTTGGGTTTGAATGGTTGAAATGCCGGATTGGCGTTCATCTTGGGACCCTCGGTGTCATCGGCAGACTGGACTATCTCTCTGGGTGGTCGTGCCCCTAGGGCTTGCGCTTATCGTGAGAGCTGGTGGCTGCGGCTACAGCGCCCTAGACTTGCTCAGTGACTTCGGCTCTTGAAAGAGCAGTCTGTATCTCGCGCTCTCTGCGCTCGTTGGCGGCTGCGGCTCACAGCGCCGTAACTGACTTCAGCTTAGTGACAGCAGTTTGGATTTTGCGCTCTCTGGGGAGCGTCGGCGACTGTGGCTACAGTGCCGTACTTCGCTTGAGTGACTAGATTCAAACGGCAGCGGTTTGAATTTCACGCTCTACTGTGAGCATGGGCGGCTGAGGCTTCAGCGCCGTGACTTTCAGCTCATATTGCAGCGGTTTGTGCTTGGGCTCTCTGTGAGCGAGGCGGCTGCGGTTCAACGCTGTGGCTTCACTAGAGCGATTTCAGCTCTTTTGAATGTGAGTGCTTCTGGCTAGCCTGCGGTCATATCCCATCCTCGTCGCCAGTGTTGTGGAGCGAGGGAACAGACAAGGCTTAGACCAGAGCATACAAGTAACAGTCTTTATTCAGGGAATAAAGGGTTGTCGCATCTGCCAGCTAACAAGGCAGACTGCAAGCGAACAACGGCTGGCTCTGCTCGACAGCCGGCTTTTATAGCCGACTGTCAAACGGAGCCAACCAATGGGAGCTGCTGGTGCTCCCGCTCAAACAGCGGACCTGGTTGGGGACTCCAACCAGTCCTAAAGACATAACATGTATTCTTTGGATTTAAATGGCCACCTAACTCTCTGGCTGGTATACAATGATAAAAATAATAAAAATGTAATATAACAACCAAAAATCATAAGACACCCACTCAGGACACATCCATATATAATACACCTTGCAGGATCAGTTCCATGGCCAAGGATACATCAAGGCTTTCTAAACTTTTCTGAGAGGGTCAGGTTAATAAAATCTCAGGGAAAGATCATTCCATAGGACAGGTGACCCAGAATACCTTTCTCCTAGGTTCCATCAAATGACACCACTTCAAGGAAAGGACTGTTGGAGCATTCTGTTAGAGCATGTAGGGCAGGAAGAAATAACCAGAGATAGACAGTCCTACAAATAACCTAGTTCTGATATTGAAAAATTAAGGAGAGAATTGCCTGATTAATACTTGAACGGAAGATCACCCAAAAACTCAGGGCTATAATTTAAATTGGAAGTCATTAGCATCACTATTACCATCATCATCCAAGAAGAAGGCAACAACAAATATGTTACAGGGACTGAAACTGATTTATTGGAGAGTCATTTCTATTTAAAAAAAATACTATTCTCTTATTATTGATTAGCTTACCATTTGAGGAGTTAAAAAAAACACTGGTGTTTTACTTCAGCCCTTTTTAGAAACTTCATCAAGCAAGGAACTTCCTTTGCCCCTTCCTCTCAGGATTGACTTTATCAACATTTTAAATGAGAAGTTTTTATATATTCCAGTACAATCTTTCATTATTCACTTAACCAGAAATCAGGTGCAGCTTTATGACATGTTTGAGCATTACCTCACTTCATACATCATGTTTGAATATATCCTTTGTGTACTAGGTATGTGCCCTAGATCAGGGGTCTGAACTTCAACTCCCAGAGTTCCTCAGCCAAAGTTTCTCAGCTTTGCTGGCTGAAGAACTCTGGGACCTGAAGGACACAAGTCTTAAAGTTGCCAAGGTTTGGAGGACCCCTGCCCTAGACAGCAGTTAAAACAAAATTTGGGTCTAAGAAATGAGAAATACCCCATAACAATTAAGTCAATAGCTTTATGATGTCCCCCCTCAAAAAAATGTTAAGAGTGGAGAAGAGTGGAGAACATTTTTCTTCTCTTGTCCCTTCATGAATTTCCGGCTAGTACTTAAATCTAATTCCTTTTCAGCAATAACAAAAATAGTTTTATTTGACTGGAAAATGAAAGTTATCACATAAATGTTTTTCAAAATATTAGACAAAAATACAATTGCAACAAATTGTAATTAATAAATGTCAAGGTACAGTCAAATTAGATTATCAGGATTATCACATATAGGGGAAAGTTAGAAAGAAAAATGTTTTTCTTTCATATTATTGCATAAGACTTGTCTCTTTATTTTGCTTTTATTATTTATATACAATTTTGAAAGAAAAAACCCTCAAATTTTCAACGTTTCAAAAACTCTAAAAGTATAATATTTTAAACCTCCTTTTTACACAAACAGATTGATTTAGTCTAAACAAAGCATTCCTGCTTTCCATTTACTATTTCAGGAAACAATTTTACCACATCAATAACCCAGGCAGCATAGATTTGATAACCTCCTTCCAGCTCTCTTGAGACACAAATTAACTTTTATATACAGGTCTCTTAATTAAGTTTAAAAACTCTTCCATTATGAAGATGGCTTTTGATTTAATTCATAGTGACAGCTTGCATTCTGTACACTATGAAAAAATTTCATAGTGCATCAAAAATATGTGTGCTAGAAACATCTGCTTGGGATATAGCTGCAAGCATAATTTGTGGGATTCTGTCAGAACCTTGATAAAAACAACAGTAAGATTCCTCTTGAAGTTAGGAAAAATATAATTCACTAAAATGTCCACATATTCTTTTACAAAACGAATAAAACTTTTGAAAAGTTGGTTGTCACAGTGCAAGAAAGATGCTAAGGAACTGAAAACAGTGCAAAGAAGAGCAACAAAGATGGTGAAGGGCTTGGAAACCCATGTTCCATGAAGAAGAGAAAGCTGAGGGAGATGTGATCAGGATTTTCCAAAACTTGAAGAGCTGTCACAATGAAGAGGATGCGGGTTTATTCTATTAGAGCCCAAGGCTAGTGGATAGAAACATTATTTTCTCTTTTTTTCTGTTGTAGCATAATCAACTGTTTTAAAATTATTCCTTGAACTATGGGTTGATTGTTCAACCTCTTATTGTCCTAGCTGCTAATAGTTGTCCAGATTTGTACAGTCACAGGACAAGTATGGTTGAAGAGCTGGAGTTTAGGAAGCTTTGAGGATCAGTGTGGGAGCTATAACTATTCTAATAATATTTCAGTGCAGAGCCAGGATTCCCAGGAGTAACAACCACTGAGAATCAAATACTCTGGTAGGTAGGCTAAGGAAGCCGAACAATATATGGACTTGAAGGTATCTAAACAAAATATTGAATGTAAAAGAAAAATGTAAAAGGAATAAAGATGAAAGTGGAACTAAATGAGGGCTGAGAAAGTTAAATCTTAGATGAAACTGCATCAGAAGCATTGACATGCTGTTGCTGGCTTGCACCGGCTCACAAAACTAGAATGTTAAATTTTCTGGAATTTGTTGAGGGCTGAGTGGAGCCACAGTGACTACTTCTTCAATGTGTGAAAACAGAAATGGAGCCAGAAGTGTGAGCTGTTGGAATATTTTTTCTCCTGGAGAACAAGTTATTAAACATTTACTAGCACACTACTGATTAGAAGTTTCCCAATACAATGAATGAAAAGTGGGTGTTTGGAACAGAATCAAAAGAATTATGTTACACAGTCCCACAGAAGAATGGATGTAAATGTATGCAAAGTAGTTGCTCGGCAAAATGATGAAGTGAAAAAAGACCATATATGTGTGAAACTGCATAATCATTGCTACCAGAAAATGAGAAAATACTGCATAATATGTTCAGAGAAAATCCTGAAGAGAATGTACTGAAAGGTAGAAAGTATTAAGATTAAAAGCAGCAGGGAATACACAGAAAACAGTTGCTGAAAATAAACAATTTTGGGAAATGGGGTAAAGTTCAAGCCTCCAACAAACTTTTTTTATAATAAATTTTATTAAGTTTCCAAATTTTAAAAACATAAAATAAAACTTTATACATTGTTATCAACATCAAGACATCTTTTGCATTTCCTCACATTTTTCAGTATATGTATTTACTTATTCCTTTACCATTACATCTTACTCTTACTATAAATCAATATCTTTTATCCTTACATCTCAATCTTCTCCATGGTATATTTACATATTTACATATTCCCTCATTCTTTTCCTAATTGTCATTTTATTTTCTTTTTTATTTCTAAACCACTCATACCAGGAATACCAGGCTCTATAATAAATTGAATCTTCTCTGTCTTTTATTTTCACCATTAGCCTGTCCATCTCTATACAATCTATTATTATTTTTTTATAACCATGCCTTCCAGTGGAACCCTTTTTTACTTCCAGAGTTGTGCGTATGAAATCCTTGCAGCTGTTAATATATGTAACATAATATACCTATCTGTTTTATTGCATTTTTGTGTTATTATACCTAATAAAAAAGTTTCCAGATTAAATTCAATTTCCTGATTCATGATTTCTTCTATCTATTGTCTAATTGTATTCCAATTTTTTTTCACTTCCTGGCATGTCCACCAGGTATGAAAATAAGTGCCTTTTTCTTTTCCACATTTCCAACAATCTGGGTCTGAGTTAAACATTTTTGCCAATCTAGCAGGAGGAAGGTGCCATCTGTAGAACATTTTGTATTGATTTTCCTTCTATGCTGTGGATGTAATTAGTTTGTAATTTGATCCGCACATTCTCTACCAATTTTCCAGGTCTATATTGTGGCCGACATTTTTCGCCCATACCACCATTGTCTCTTTGACCACCTCCTCTTCTATTTTAAAATCTAGTAGAAAGTTATATTCTTGAAATCATTTTCTTTTCCATTTCTTGTAGAATTTTATCTAATTGATGCTTTTCCATGCAGAAACAAAATTGTTCTTTGTCCTTCTGCTATCTTGCCTGAATTTGCATGTATGACCACCAATCTATCTTTATATTTTGTTGCTGTAATTCTTGTCTCATTTTTAATCTTCCTTGTGTGTCTAATAGGTCTTCGTAATTTCTCTTTTTTTCTCAGATCCATTGCATTTGGGTAGATTTGTGCTTCCCTAGTTGACAGCCAGTTCGGTATTTTAGTATAATGATTCTTTTTAATCTTGTTCCATGTCTGAATTAATGAATCTCTAATCATGTGTCTCTGAAAATATGGATGCTGTTTACATTTCCAATCCCATAGGAAATTATGCCACCCTCTCTGCAAGTCGTGACCCTCTATCGACAATACTCTTCTATTCTCCAGGTTGATTCAATCTTTAATCCATACCATAGCTGCAGCCTGATAAAACATTTCCTAGTCACCCCTTTCTCTTTTGTCCTGTAACAATTTTTATCCTAGCTTTTTTCCCATCCCAAACAAATTTACTTATTATTCAGTCTAATTCTCTAGAAAAAGTTTTATCCACTCTTATTGGTAGTTTGAAAAAGGTATAGCATTTTTGGTAGGGTAGACATTTTAATTGCCGCAATTTTCCCCAGTACGGATAGCTGCAATTTTCCCCACATTTCCAATTCTTTTTTGATTTGTATTATTAATTTGTCATGGTTATCATTTTTGATTGAAGAGCATCTTGCTGTTAACCAAATGCCTAAATATTTTACCTTTTTCATACTTTGCATTCCCAATTTTCCTTCTAATTCTTTTTTTTTTTTGCTTATCTTTCAAATTTTTAGTCAATAATTTTGTTTTGTTTTTATTAATCTTAAGGCCTGCAACCTTGCCAAATTCCTCTATTTCCTTTATTAATTTTATTCCTGTATCCTCTGGATCTTCCAAAAAAAAAACCTATATCATCAACAAATGCCTGTACCTTATAATGCTCCTTTTTATTTAATTTGGATTTCTACATTTTTCCTAACGTTTTCCAATATGTTTTCTAAGGTAAGAATAAAGAGAAAGGGTGACAGTGGGCATCCCTGCCTTACTCCTTTGTTGATCTTGAATGTTTCTGTTCTATCACCATTCATTATTACACGGACTGTCTGTGTCATATAAATTGTCAAAATCAGTTTAATAAATTTATTGCCAAATTGCATGCTTTTTAATTGTTGTATTATGAACTGTCAATTAACATTGTCAAATGCCTTTTGAGCATTGAGGAAGACCATTGCCAATTGTTTTCCTGAGTTTGCTTCATAATATTCTTTAATATTCAATACCATTCGGTATTATTTTTAATTAGTCTATTCGGTAAGAATCCGTTTTGGTTGCTATGAATGATCAGATTAAGGGTTTTTTTCAATTTTTCTGCCATTATGGACATAACTATTTTATAATCAACATTTTAATCATATTTTCTACAATTATTTCTATTTATAATATAACAATGCTATCTTATGTACCTTTTCAGAATCCCTTTTGCAATTAAATTTTCACCCATTATCTCTAAACAAGCTTATGGTTACAATCCTTATATCTTTTTCCTGTTTCTCCATTTCTTGTTTCTGTCTTTTACAACTTCTTTTCCTTGCCTTCTTCCCTCTCTTCTTCTCCCTCCCCTTTTTACCGCCTCATCTCTCTACTTCTAACTCTCTCATCTGTAACCCCCCCTTCTGTTGCTTTCTAATATTATACTTATCTTTCAATTTTTCTTCTTCTTTTTGGTTGTTTTTTTCTAGTCTTAAACCTTTCACTCTCTTTTCCCCCTTTTCTTCCCCCCCTTTTCTTTTTTAAAAATTATTTGATCATTAAAGATGGCTTCTTCTTTGTCCCAATCTTCTTGTTCTGCAAGCCTTTCTTGTTGTTTCTCATAATTCCAGATCTCCATTTCTAAGAATTGAAATACGACGCCAAAAGAACCTCTCCCTTTTTGTGCATCTTTTTTCCATTTTTTAAGTTCCATTTTCAGTTCTTCTAAGAGTGATACCATTTTAAAGACTTTTAAACAACCACCCGGTTAATTTTAGTCATCCAGATATAAAAACCAAAAATCACCAAGTAATCCAAATAATCCAAGGCTGTTTCTTTCTGCTTCTTTTTTTCCACTTTCTCTTCCTGGGGTTCTATTATTTTGTTACCAAGTTTCAATTAAGATGTATCTTTGAGGAATCTTGTTGAAATTTTACTGTAAGTTCCTTTTAATTACAGTTCCATTCCTTAGTTCCAGGCAGTCTCCTCCATTTTTCCAGATCCTTCCTTTTTATTCTTTTTTTTCTCCTTTCCTGCTTTTAAAAACTTTTAAACATCCAGAAATCTTCATTATCCCCTTGATTTTTATTTTCAGCTTAGATGCCTATTAATGTCAAAGTGGATTTTTTTTCAGTTTCTTGCTTAAGTCTCTTAGCTGTCAGTATAAGGAAGGGAAGAAAAAAAAAACTAATCCTTTCCCTTCTCTCTCTCCTTCACAGCTTCAAAATCTTCTTTGGGAACAATGTTATTAAATTTAAATTCCAGGGTACCTTATTTGTTGCTTTTGCTGTTTGACCCGGTCAACCAAAACTTTCTCTTCTTATCTTCCTCCTGCACATTCTTTTCCAGTCAAGTTCTTCTTTGTGGTGGCCATTTCTGACCACCACTACAACCGCCTTCAGGAAAGGGAGTAATGGCAGGTTGGGGAGGAGAGATGTGGCTCTCCTCAACCCTGCAGGCAGTCCCCCCCCCCGCTTCCTTACCACCTCTATGGGGTGGCTTAGCCCCGAAACCAGCCAGCTTGGGGCGTTCCAGAGGTGAACATGGATTGAAGCCTCACAGAGATGAGGTTTCGGTCTGTCACCGAAGAAGCTCAAACCAGAAGCCTCCTTTGTTTTTGTGTTTCAGGATTGCCTCTTGCAGTTCTTTGCCTCCACTGCTTTCATTTTATTGTTCCGTCTTTACTACTGTTTGTTGGATTGTACTTATCTTCTCATCTAGTTTCCATAGTTTACCTTTCGTTTCCCCCATTTCAGTTTTACAGTCTGCGTGGTTTCTCAACATCATTTCTTGTATTGTTGTTATAAGCCATTTCAATTGTTTGCATATTTGATACCTGACCTACCTTCTCAGGATTCAGCATGCTCTCTATCGAACATTGCCTTGCTGGTGATGTTATCATTGATGTTGGGTTAGATGTTGTTTTCTCCCCAATCTTAGCGTTAATTGTTATGGTGGACATCTTAGGCTTCCCAAATCTACCTATTTTCTTAAGAAAGTCTTTCAATATTATCATCGGTTGTATCAACTTCCTTCTGCGTTTTCTATGTTTATCTCTTCCCTTTTATCTTATTCTAATCCCTTCAGATTATCACTACAAGGTCTAATATACTTAATAATGTCTCTCCTTAATTTCATGTACACTATATATGTGTGTGTGTGTGCATTATACAACAATGTAAAACTAAATATCATTATTGTTTATAATCTATGATAGTCTGTAACCCTCTTAATTTTCTGATCTTATTTAATCCTTTTAATAAATTAAGTATAATTCTAAATATAATAGCTTATATAGTAAACATATATAATTCAATAAATATAGATAAATATGTGTTTGATTTTCTTTTCTTATATACTATATCTTACAACTTTCTTATAGTTCAATTAAGTCTATGAATCAATATATAGCCATTAATTAATTATACATCAATTAATTAACTAGTTGTTATCTGAGGTATCAAATTGTAGAAAGATATAAAGGATATATAGGGTATAGCAGTTATAAAGAATGTAGCAGTCTATGAAATAGGATACATAAATTAATTCTACTTGCAAGCAACCATATATGTGTGTGTGTGTGTGTGTGTGTGTGTGTGTGTGTGTGTTTTCTGAGGTTTTTGTGGGTATTTGTATGTGGATCTTTGGTTATTCGGGTTTACTCCCACGTAAAATTGGAAGTATCCTGGTGACATTTCGACGAAATCTCATTTGTCATCTTCAGGCTTTTGTCTTCGGCTTTGTGCTTCTCAGAGTAATGTGAGCTTGCAGCTGCTTCTTCCTCCCTTCCATCCTGCTAGTGGGGGTGTGACTTGATTGGGTGGGGGCTTGGTTGTGTTCTGATTAGGTGGGGGGGTTGGCTGTGTTCTGATCAGCTGGGGATGTGTTCTGTTCAGGTGGGGGCTTGGTTGTGCTCAGGTTAGTCTTAGTTGCTGAGGGATTTGAGCTGGTGAGCTGTGATCCTGTTGTTTGGCTTCGCATTCATAGTCGTGCCACATCTTCATGGTGGGTGTCCGTTCGCTTCATGTATGGGTTGGAGGGGTTTGAAGCGGGTAGTGATGTAGCTGCGGTATGGCTTCTGGTCCGTGGTCGTGTCTCATCATCTGTGTGGGTGTGAGTCTGTATTCTATCTGAAAATGTGGTGGTAGCATCTTGTGTGGCCCTCGTGGGTGGGGTCCGGTGTCATTCTTCATGTTAGATACTCATTTGTTAATGAAGGCGGTTTTCCAAATGGCTGGTAGGCGGGAAGTATCATCTTGTTTATTCATGCTGTGTGGGCATTTTTCTATCTTTATGGCTTCTCTGATTATTCTGTTGTTGAAGTGTTCAGTTTTGGTGATAGTTCTGGTATTTTTAAAATCAATCTCATGTCCTGTGTCTTTGAGGTGTTGGACCAGGGAAGAGGTCTGTTCTTTTTTGATTGAGTTCTTGTGTTCTTCAATGTGACGTGGGAAAATACCCGAACAAAGCTGAATACCATATACATAAACATATACACACAGGCACACACACACACACACACACAGATATATATATATATATGTGTATGTGTGTGTGTGTGTGTGTGTGTGTGTGTGTGTATGTGTGTGTATATGTATATGTATATGGTATTCAGCTTTGTTCGGGTATTTTCTCTCTCTGTGTGTGTGTGTGTGTGTGTGTGTGTGTGTATATATGTTTTCTGAGGTTCTCGCGGGTATTTGTATGTGGATCTTTGGTTGTTCGGGTTTTCTCCCGCGTAAGATTCAAGTATCTAGGTACTGTGCCTAGATACTTCGAATCTTACGCTGAGAAAACCCAAACATATATATATATATATATATATATATATGTGTGTGTGTGTGTGTGTGTGTGTGTGTGTGTGTGTTTTCTGAGGTTCTCACGGGTATTTATATGTGGATCTTTGGTTGTTGGTCTTCTCCGCGAAGATTCAAAGTATCTAGGCACGTTCGATGAAATCTCATTCATCATCATCAGGCCTCTATCTTTGGCTCTTGCAATCTCACATCACTCCAAGAAGCAAGAGCCAAAGACAGAGGCCTGATGATGATGAATGAGATTTCATCGAAACGTTGCCTAGATACTTTGAATCTTACGCGGGAGAAGACCCGAACAACCAAAGATACACACACACACACACACACACACACACACACACACACACACATATATATATATATATATATATGTATATGTATATGTATATGTATATGTATATGTATATGTATATGTATATATATATATATAATCTCTTACATTTATTTTCTTTTGTCCACTACTTCTTATTTTCTGCACTTTGAATAACACAACTTAACTTCAAGGGGATTGGCAAAATGGGAAAGCATTTATGTATGTAGACATACATGCTCAGTAACATAAAAGACTGCTTATTTTTTATGGTTTTCTTTAAAGCCCATCTCGTGTTCTGAGCAGTCTTCATCCATTAGCTAGAAATCCAGTGAGGTCTATGGAAATCAATGGGTTAGAAAGTCCACATAGATCTTGAGAATTATCCCCATTTCACTTTACATCTTCTGAATTCTCTCCTATCATTTTCCTATTTTATTAACAGAATCTGTAGAACATTACAGTCCTTAGAAAACAATATAAAATTTTAATGCGGGCAGCTGGGAACAGTATTGTTTGTCCTTCCTCAAGAATGTAAACGTTCTCCTGTTGCAGAGATTAACCAGTAAGTTTCCAATTAACAGTCTTTTACTGACTCACAGTTTATGTCACTAGTTAAAACTTCAACTATTATCAACAGAGATACTATCAATCATACTTCATCATCAATGGAATCATGTTTGGGTTTTTGAGACCATATTATTGGATATTTCCCTTCTAATCATTACCTTTAGCCTTTAGTCTTTGCCGGGATTAATCTATGTTCTCACTAATCTCACTAATTTCACTCCTATTAAAAAATGGTGCCTTTAAAGTTGTATTAAACAGAAATGCACCCCAAAATTAACTCTACATACCATGAAATAAAATCATACATTTTCTTCTTTCTGTAAATTAGAGGCTATTTGGACAAATAAAGAAAAGAAAAGATAAGCAAAATGTGTCAAAAAAGAAAAAGGATCGAAAAATGATGTGGTAGTGAAATCAGTCTTTAATAGGGTGGACCAAAGGGAAAATGTATTAAAATGCTAAAATCAGCCTGCTATATTCAAATTGGACAAAGATTAAATATTTGATCCAGTTAGCATACTGATGGCCCAATATTATAAGGGTATGCTCAAAGCATTTACAGTATAATGCTTCTAAAATGATTAATGATTTAGATAAAAAAGATAAAATATTAAGCACTGAAAGTGATATTATATCCTTCAATATTTTGTAAATTCTGTTTGGTTTTGTTTGGTTCTCAGTATATATCTTCTCTTCCTAAAAATAATATTATTACATGTTCTACCATGAAGCCAAAAAAGGGGACATTAATTTGGTAAATGAATTTTATTGTGGATTTAAACAATCCCATTGACTCTCAACTAGCAGTTCTTGTAAGTAATATACTTAGGAACCGAAAAAGCAAAATCACCAGTACAGTCTTACTACCAATCTGCCCAATTTTAGACCTTGCTAGGTGTTATCAGTAATGAAGAAAAAAAGAGAGAGATTAAGTTTGGTGGTTGGTTTAAATCACTAGGCTAGAAACCAGAAGACCATGGGTTCTAGTCCTACTTTAATCACAAAGCTACCTGGCTGACTTTAGGCTAGTCACTCTTTTTCAGCCCTAGGATGGAAGCAATGGAAAACCAATTCCAAAATCTTACCAATAAAAGTGCAAGGATTTGTCCAGATATTCACCAGAAATCAATGCTGACCTAAAAGAACAAAAGAAGAGCTGTTTGTTGAGTGAAATATGCTGAGTTATCTAGGAGTTACTTTTTTATAGTCTATTCAGGTTTATGGCTTTTTTTTTAAGTTCTCAATGCCAGCAAGCCTTATTTTTGCCACAGCTTTGTAAAGTACTGTAACACTGTAATCAGATTTACAGCTGTAATACAATAGAGTAACTGGAACACATTGATATTAAAATACACTAGAGCCCATAGCTACCAGCTTTAGCTCTTATAAAAGCTACCAGTTTATCATGATCACTTGACTTTTTGGGTTTGCAGGCTTGGTGAAAAAGATTGGCTGATCAAAATAGGTTATTTATTGGTTTTTCTACAGGGAATGCAGCCCAACTTCAGCCAGGAAACCACTTTTCTTGCTTTTTCATTTACTCCCAAGCTATGGAGAATTAAATATTAAACAGCATGTTTATATCTCCAAATTCAATCCATTAAAAAACTCCCTTCTACCCTTCTCTGCCCTGTACCTCACAATTTGGTACTACATCACAGTGACAAGCTTCTGATTTTCATATATCATGATTTGGGGGAAGTGAAAAATTCTGAGCAGAAAATACAATTCATCATTGGAAAAAATACCAACTTTAAACTATGCATAAAAGACAAACCTTTTCTTCATCTGGAGAGTTAGGATGTATTTTTAAATAGAATGGCAGGGGGAGATAACATACATATTTAGATGTAAAAAAAACAGATTCCAGCCTTCACACTAAGTATTTTAAGAAGTTTAAAAAAATACTTCCATATTTAAAATATATTGTTATGCTTAAAAAGTGGGGAAGCATACAGTGCAACAATTAAAATACCCAATCTAATTTTTTTTCAGAGTCTTACTACTTGGCAAGCTTCTAATTTGTAAAATCCTGGTAAGAAATACTGGAATGCTGTCTTTTTGCTGTAGATCAAGTAGGGCTGTATAATTTAAATAAATAATCCCCCAAGTGGGTAAGATAGTCAAGAGAATGTCCATCTTCTCAGAAAGAGAAGGACAAAATAGAGGACATGATAGAAGACATCAAGCAATGGTCATTCTGAAAAACTTCACTATAATAGTTGCATTCTTAACAATGATCAGGCCTGCCATGGCAACTATTTAATAAGTGCACCTTTGAGATGGTCTTACAATCCCAAATTCTGTAACAATGGCTATTGGGTGTATAGAATTTGGAAGAGAGATACTATGTTGCTGGCAATCCAATTGTAAGCATTGTTCTTTGAGCAACACACCTCAGGTTCTTATAAATAAATAAAAAAGATCCCTCTCCGGGTATCTTCCCAAGTTTCATAAACTTTGTCCCTCAAAAAGTAGTGGTTCCAAGCAACTTTTCAGAAAGAAAAGCGAAAAAATAAAGATATTTTTTAAAACTTATATACAGTATATTTTCCTGCATCACACTATGGTAAAGCTGACTATTTCACCCAGTTTATTGCAGATTGGGAATGCCCATGATTCTTGTATCTCTTTGGTTAGGCTGGACACAAATAATTGACAGAGGAACTGTAACATAACCCGATTTAACTATCATGATAAATCATAGTTTGCTTTACCACCTGTGTTGAATAAGCCACAATTATTTCAATTTATCCATTACACTAAGTCTTAAACTATTATTTAAAAACCCTAACACTAATTTTATTCAGAGTACTTTGGTGCAGTACTTTTCCAGAAAGAATATACAATTGAATCTGTAGTGTATTCACGTATAGACTTATAATACTACATTCCTATTGGTTAGTTAACATAGCTTAACGATTGGGTAAGAATGACGGTTTCTGATTGGCCGCATAAGCAGCAGGTAGTTTAAATACATACCATTGGTTGCAAGCCACGAGCAGCCGCTATAAAAAGGGCTGCCGCGGCTCGACTTTAGTTGAAGTACTGGTTGCTTATAAAGGGCTGATTTCAACTCCGGTATTCAAGCCTGCTTTGTCCTGGTGATAGAACAGAATCAAATATATCTTATGGCTTTACACAATATGTGTATTTAGCCATAACATCCCTACACTTTGAAAATATTTGAAATGAAGCAATATAAACAAGTCTCCAAAGCAGAAGCACCTTCCACTGTCGTATCCAGTAGTATCATCATAGTAGCTAAGTGTTGCACCATACAATCTCAGCTTTAAGTATTTTCTTTGCCTAGTGTTCCCATATTTTTAACTGCTGATAATGAATACATGGTAGTGGCATATCACTTAGCATAAATTAATGTTTTATAGCAAAATAGTCTGCTCAACTTGACTTCTTTGTTGCTGCTATTGACTTCAAACCAAATGATATTTTTGTCTGCTGTTACCACAAAAATATTTTTCTATCAGAAATCTTCTCACTCTTCCTTCATACCATTAGCTCACTGAAAGTAGACAAGAAGTGTTGATCAATGGAAAATTATTTTTTATGTGTACAAAAGGTTCCAGATTCAATTTCAGGCTTCTCAATTAGAAGGATGCCATTTAAATTACCCACAGCAATTGATACTATGCTGAAAACTTCATCGTTTCTCAGGAAGTTAGTTCTGATTTTGTTTTGTTTTGGTTTTTGGTCTTTCAAATGAGAGCTTGCTTTTTACTACTTTATCCTCAGGTTACATGAGAATGGTTTTTGAAGTTGACTTGTGGTAGTTAAGTTTAACTAAGTTTCGTTTTTGCTTGAATTACTGGATGTTGCTACTGCTGTAGTTTTATTTCCTTGCTCTTCTTTTGTTACACATCATTTGTTTTCCAATCTAAAGCCTGTGCGGAAGATCGAACCTGAAAAGGACCAGGAGCAGGATCTGTCTTCTGAAATCTTACCTTGGAATTGAATAGAAGCATGGGAAGACAGATAGGACATTCGCACATATTGTTTGGCCCTTTTATCACTAAATATCTTATAATACTATAGGAAGAAATATATATCTGGTTCAGTTCCAAGCTGTAAGAAAGACACTGGAAACATGGAGGCTGGTTGGAAAGAAAGTTTAATGATGAACAGAACCACCAAATGCATAGTTCTGATGCAGCTGACAAAATGGAGTTGAGAGTGAGGTGTTTTTATATCTTTTTTGGCTTTTCACTTGAGCTTCCTGTTTTTGTGCAAGAACATGTCTTCAATTGGCTGTTGTCAGATTCCTATGGGGTTATGTAGGGGTCATAGCTGGGCTCTATAGCAAAATACAAAGCCTAGGTGTTTGAGCTAAGCTTGTTGAAGTTTGGACTGCTCTGAAGGTGATGCAATAATTTCTATTTTGGCTTAATGGCTTTGTCTTGTATTGGATCTTAAGTGATGGCTGCTTCTAATCCTACAATTCTGCCTTTGTTTCAAAATATCTTTCCTTCAATGGATTATCAAATCTGCATTTCTAAAAGCCCTGCCTCGCTATCTGCTGGGGCTGTTAAGGAAGGTGGGGTTTGCTTTCTGCCTCTAAAAATATGTTTCTCCATTTCTCCCTTTGAGAAAAATAATATTCTACCTTTTTTAACAGTTCTCAAAATATTTCATTCTTCTAGGAGGGAGTTGGCTTCCCACTATATCTTATTGCATCAATGACAATTTCTCTGAAAATATTTTTTTTCCTTTGCAAAAAATTTGGAAGTGAATTCTGTTTCATCACTTTGTATGAAAACTGGTAAGAAACTGCAGGACAATTCCATTATTTGAATAGCATTTTTTTAAAATAGAAAACTTCAGTTTAAGATAACATGCACTAAAATGTGGCAACAAATTTACCCTTAACAGCCACAGTGGTTTACTATACAGGTGAATCTTCTTTTGGATTGAAGAAATAAATAGATATTCCTGTGATGAAATGCCTAGCAGATTCTAGGAACATGAAGTGGGGTGAAGTAAAGCCACATATAGAAAAAAACTTCAGATAAAGATGAATGAGAAAAAGATTCAGAGTGACTCCATCTTAATCCTAACAATTCATCTAGAGGAGAGCTTTGGCAGACTTTCAAAATTCTGTTAAAATACTCAACTAGCAATAAATATTTTTCCAGAAATCCAAGTGGTTTGCCTTGAGTTTTCTTTTCTCAAAGATCTTGCTTGATCATTTTAGAGTACTAAAATTTTGTTAATTGCACCCAAATAAATTATATTTTAGCATGTGTATCTAGAAGTATATAAGCTATGTAAATACTTAGCCATCCAAATTATATGTCAAAGTCATCAAGTTGGCAGCCTAGTCTAAGAATGCAGTGAATTCCAATAGACTTCCAATGAAAGATGTTACAGCCACTCATGTTATTTCACTTTTAGCAATTTGGGGTTGTTGTTTTTAAAAATGCAATCTATACTGCTATTTATATGTAAATCAAAATTCCCTGAATACCGCATGTAAATTTCTACATATAAGTAAGTCAAAAGACATTATTTTGCTTGAGCTTCAGATAGTTTCTAGAGTTCTACTTCCATCTATATTCCACAAGCTTCCTTAATTCAGCTTCCTATATTTCCTCTTATGTAACTGGGGGGGCAGGCAATCCTTCTTTGTCAGGTCACATCATTAAATGATCAGAGTCTAATGAGAAAATCAAGATAACTCTCCAGTATTATGAATAATTTATTGATTAATTTCAGTGACTTATCAGTTTCAGTAACATTTGGTTAATCTTAGCTTGCCTTATGTAGATTCTCTACTGGGGAAACTATGCAGAATCAAAGAAAGGTGTTCATTTTTAACTATGTATGTGAGGAAAGAGGATAATAGAGTTTTCTGAGGGCTGCTGAATAATAACCACCAGTATCCATTATTACTGGCCAACTAGAGCTACTGGAAATAAAAAATCCAACATTATCTGGAAACTTAGATTTCTGATTATTACAGTACGTTCATAAGGCACATACATTTTCTAGATAAATGTATCTTGGCTCAAGGCATGAAATTAGTGCCTAGGAAAAGCCAAGAATATCCAAAGTGTCAAACTATGTCAATCAAAAGTAAATAATTTGGGAATGAGGATGTCCAAAAACACACCAAATGCCAAGCACACACTTTGGGACCACACATATCAGTACATACAGGAGTACATAGGCATATATTTTAAAAAGCCCTAATGTGAAGAACACATGCTCTTGTGCATTTTATGTTGCCAGTCTTCATTCTAGCTCCAATGCTAGATTTGTTTCACATTGGAAGAACTTTGTGATTTGGACCAGTTTTCATCAAATCCTTGGCCATCTACCAACTAGCCTTGGCCTTCTGTAGACTTCAAAATTGGGAGAGGCTGTCTTAAGGCTTAGAAACATAGAGCTTGACTCAGCCAGTTATAATAAACAGCCATGCCTGTACACCAATCATTTCTACTGACTTCAGTACTCAAGAGTTAAAGTGTATTTAGTCTTGAGAAAGGTAGGATATAAAAGCTGCTTAAATCTACAAGACTGAATTTATTTACCTGATTGGTTTAAAAGAAACAAAAGGGTTTTCTTAAATAAATGACATGGATCAAATATATGCATAAAGCTAATAGCTTTATTGCCTTTCAAATTGTTAGACAGGAATTTTCAGAGACAGAATTTTCTCATTTATGCTGTTCTGTATGAAGAGATTATTGAATTACTGCTTTCCAATGAGCACACTGCTATTTATTAACATTATCTGAATGGCAAGATAATGTATAATGTTAATATTTTTCCAGACTTTTTGTATGATAACAGTTTAATTTTATTACATTTGTATGGTAGCAGTATAATTTGAATTGTATTTCACAGGCAATTTATAAACATTTTGAATAAATTAACACATCCTAAGTATGCTTCAGTATACTTAGAGTAGGAGGGACACATTAATCAGCATTATATGAAACTTTCACTTAACCAAAATCATTGCAAGTACTGGAGGCTGGAGATTATGTGTCCATCTAGTGACAAGTAATGCTTATGGAAAAGTGTGGTCTGAAGTATAAGACAAAGGTTGTCAATTAATAAGTAAAATAGTTGAAATTAAAAAATAGGCAAATTCTTCAGCTATGAAACTAAAAGAAAGGAACTAATATAATGAATCTGAAATAAGGTTATCAATGTGAAATGTTGATAGGTAGGAGAGAGCATCTAGGCTTAATTATAAATACAAAGGGATAGGTGAAATAAAACTAGACAGAACAGAAAAACTAACTAATCCAGTGGGAAGTCCAAGAATAAATGAGAATAGTATGTAGTCAAAGAGTATCTGCTTTAAAAAGATCTGTTAGTTTTAAATGTATGGTTTATACCTATGTAAATGAATGAAAATAAATCTAAAAACATAATTTTTGATGAAAGTTTGAGACAATTAGGATAGAAGAGGCATAAGAGGTTCTGAAGAGGCCATATTGGGTTCTTTGTGAAGAGTAGATCTTGAGAAAAATGTGTGCAAGGGAAAGGAAATTAGTGAGAATGGAAGGAGATCAACTGTAGGAAGAGAAAGACCAATTCTATATAAAAAGATATTAGAAATTAATTTAATCTCCTGACAGAAATAAAACTAGAAACTGGGTGAAATGAAAATCTACATGGAAATTGCATGAAAGAGAGTGAAAACAATTACATTACAGAGTACCACAGAAATGTATGGAGTTATGACTGTAAGAAATATGAAAAGGATACTTGATGGAATGATAAAATAAAAGAAGCTGTAAGTGGCATTTAAGTAATTAGTGCTGTGAAATGTGAAATTCACTTTGGAAGTGAGTAGAGAAGCTAAGCAAACTAAAAGGATAGGGTTATTTGAGATGAAAATGAAGCCAAGAAATCCTAAAAGGGTTATTTCAGATATTTGTATGGGGACCATATTAATATCTTGAAGAAAAAAAATGGTATAAATGTTAGTATTCACAGAAAATGGATGAAGAATAAATCATAATTGCTTGTGAGAATTTGAAAAGTGCTCAGGTGTAGATACTGTCAGTGAAGACATGTTAGAATATGAATGGGGTTTGCTTAAAGAGTGACTGTGTGACTTATTGTGTGAGAAAACTGCACCTGCTCCTGATGATTGGAAGAAAATAATTAATATTATTCTTTATAAAGGAAAACTGGACTGTGTGAATGCAAAAAATACAGAGAAATTAGTTTATCAAATCTGCTTGGAAAGGGTTTGGCAGAATTCTTATTCAAAGCATATGACACATGCAAATGGCAGAAATTTGAGAAGTACAATCTAGCTTTATACCAGATTTTTCTGCAAGTCATCAAGAAGCATATTTATTGTAGGTTTGATTATTTAACAAAGTATAGGCTAGAAAGTAGGAGACAGTGAGTTCAAGTCCCACCTTAGGCAGGAAAGCCAGCTGGCAACTTTCAACCAGTGACTCTTTCTCTCAAACCAGACCACCTCAAAAGGTTATAGTTGTGGAGAAAGTAGAAGGAGGAAGTTACCATAAGTTACTGTATTTGTAAAAATAATAAAAGCAGTATTCAATTAACTAAATATATGTAAACTGAATAGGGATTAATTATGAAATGAGGTTGTGTTGTAGAATGTGATAACAGCTGTATATTATAAAAGTTTTTATCCTGTTAGAATGATACTAAAGATGGGTAAACTGATGGGACAGTTATCTACCTTAATGCTATAAAGAGGTTCATGAGTATTGAAGAAATCAAGAAAGACAGATTGAAAGTACTAGGAGACAATTTGCTCATCCCCATAGTAATGCAGAAGCTGAAAAATATATTTGCAGAAGTTTGTTTCATGATACCCTCATTTGAATTTAAAAAATGTTGATGGCATCCAAGTCAATATTAGTAGGGGATGCTGAAAGGAGATTGAGAGGCAGAACCTGGCAATAGGACTAATCATTAAGAATACTGTTTAAAGGTGTCATTATTAATATTTTCAGATCTAAGAATAAAAATATTTTTGGCTCTTTGTACTAGATGCTATGGATTTTAATCTAAATTGGATTTTTTGCACTCATGTCAGAAGCACCGAGGTGCTTCCAGGTTGAAAGGGTTAATCAGGGACATCGCCATTGCCCTATGGACACCCAGTTGGGGGCTTCTTTCATATCCCCGACAGGAGCTGGAGTAAAGGACAAGAGCTCAACCCTGCCGCACTGCAGTTTTCAGGTCTTGAACACAGGCAAGCTAATCTCCTGCCCATTGTTCCAATCACTTGAGCCACCATACTCTTGTCTTGGATAAGCCACACGTATTCATGCTCATTTTCTTTCCAATCTACTTAGAATAGGAGAAAAGAGGTTTCCATGAACAGGTAGTGCTCAGCAAAATTAAAATACTAAAAGAAAACAACATGAGAATATATGGAAGAAGAAGAAACATTCCAATCTATACATCTTCATGCAATTCTAATTTTGTCATAAATTATTTTGCTTATTTTCTGGGCAATGAGGCTCAGCTTTAGTTTGCAGGAATGAAGAGAGAAATAGAAGAGAATGGACCCCCAATAAATATTGTTCTGCTGTGATTTAAATAGATTGAGAAATAGTACATCAATAGTACATCATGGGTGGCGGGGAGTAGCAAAGGAGATATTAAAGTAACATGTAAACTGACACATGCTGGAAAAACAGAAGGCCAAAATATGAAGCATTCAAATATAATCTAAGCCCCAAACCATGAACTTTGAAGCTCTAATTGCAACACACAACAGTTCTTACAACAGTAACAATACATTCACTGCCCAAGGCAATATACTCATACATTGTAAGTCAATTATTCATGCAATCAATAGCTTCTGCTATTGCCTACTTCCACCAAGTAATTTCTCTGTTCAAAGCATTTACTTGTCTATTGATGAATTTCTTAATTTTGATTCTTTTCATCGCCTTCGCTATCTGACCACTCATCTTTTTTACTTCTGGTGAAGCAATGAAGCAGTGCGGATGAGCGGCAGCTCTGTGAAGTCCCGCCAATTTCTTCAAGACCTGAGGCTCTTATGAGCTGAAAGTCGCCCTGGATGGGTGGTAAAGGCAGAGGGATGCTTCAGTAGTCGCAAGGAGAGTAGAGTGTCCTTGACTGACCTAAAGAAAACCCCTCCATCCGAACTAAAAAGAGAACCGCCAGCATGGCTGAATCAAAGCCAAGAAAGCAGCTGAGATGGAAGTGAAAAAGAAAGGAAAGATCTTGTAACAGTGTGCTTAGTCTTAGTAAGAATCACGCCAATTTCTGCAGTGGAATTTTCCTTGGAAAGTGGGACTCAAAGGAGGAAATTAGCTGCAATTAACAATCGGGAGTGACTGTCAGATTTAGTAAAGAAAAAAAGATATTGCAGCTAGAAGTAACTTTAAAAGTAAAGGACAGATTGGATTGGTTAACCCAAATTTCTGTATTTTTACTACTACTCAACTTGAAGAACTTTGGGAAAGTATTGGAAAACAATCTTATTCAGAGACATGTTGATTGTAGTTAAAGTGTTTTAATTCAGCGAGTTTTGCTCTCTTTCCAGCATGCTTTTGAACATTCTGTTACAGCCTATGTTTACAGCGTAATAGCAGCAGCCATCAGAGCAATAAATTCCTCCCACCCGGTAAATAACAGCTGTAAATAACCCTTTCCTTGCAGACTCACAATACTAGTTCATTACTTTAATCAAACATTGATTAATTCATTACCTCAAAACTTACAACTTTTCTACTGCATTACCTATATCAATGATTAGACAATAAATTTGTATAAAATAATTTATTAATGGTTTAATTGATTTATTGTTTTAATTGATTAGTGTGATTAGAGTGTTTAGTGCAAATGGTGTGATTACTGATTAGTTTAAAAGATCAAGATTTATGTAATTTAATTGATTAGTAAAATTAGTGATTTAGTGAATTTAATTGAACAGTGTGGTTAATGATTAGTGTAATGAATTGATTAGCGATTAGTATAATTAATTGATTAGGCTGATTGTTGCTTAGCAAAATTATTTGACTAGAGAGATTATTGCAATTGATTGATGGGTGTGATATTAGCTATATTGATTACCCAAAATTGTTTCATTAAGTAATTGAATCAACGTACCATCTTAACAAACCTACCATGCCAAGAAAAAAAATCCAATGCCAAACCACAACCTAAAGAGAAAGTAATCCCCACCAATGAACCACATGACTCCTGCACATGCACCGTATGTAATGTTTTGAAATAAAAGCATCACATTTTACTTGTAGACATACTGTGCTTTGGTTTAATAAGGCATTTTGCTCTGTCTTACATATTGGCAAAAAAAATCAGAAAATAAAATACAAGCTGAATAGTCAAGATCTTGTTGATGATCCAAGCTCTGTAAAAGACCTTGGAATACTCATCTTTAATTATCTAAGTGCTAGAGCCCACTGTAGCTACATAGCCAAAAAGGCATTAAGAGTTGTTAACCTAATCCTACATAGCTTTTTCTCTGGTAATATCACACTATTAACTAGAGCATAAAAAACATTTACTAGACCAATACTTGAATACAGCTCATCAGTCTGGAACCCACATTACGTATCTGATATTAGCACAGTTGAGAAAGTCCAGAAATATTTCACAAGAAGAGTTCTCCACTCCTCTACTCGTTGCAGAATACCTTATGCCACCAAACTTGAAATTCTAGACCTAGAAAACCTTGAATTACGCCGTCTTCAGTCTGAAGTATAGTATATAAAATCATGACTTACCTGTCAATGAATACTTCAGCTTCAACCATAACAACACAAGAGCACACAATAGATGCAAACTCAAGGTTAACCACACCAAGCTTGATTGCAGGAAATACGACTTCAGCAACAGAGTGGTCAATGTCTGGAATACTCTACCCGACTCTGTAGTTTCTTCCCCAAACCCCAAAAACTTTAACCTTAGACTGTCTACTATTGACCTCACCCTTTTCCTAAGTGGTCTGCAGGGGGCGGTGCATAAGCACACCAACGTGCCTACCGTCCCTGTTTCTTTTATTTTTCTTATATGTACCCATTTCAAGTATTCATAACTATGTATATACTTATACCTATTATCTTGTAAGCGATTAACAAATCAAAATTAAAAAAAAAACTTAAAACTTAAGTTTTGGAAGCAAAAGAGGAGGAAAAAACCTGATGGAACTCTCTTGAACAACAAGCAAGTAAATCGATATATTCACTTTCACCTGGTTTTAAAACTCTTGAAATATGTATATTCTTCTTCTAAATCAGGAATAACTAAATAGTGGCTTGCAAACCACATCCTCCCCCCACCTTCCAAAAAAATCATTAAGGCTTTTGAGTTCTACCAAGTTGAAATCAAATGCTTCATTAAACAGAGAATCCTTTATTAGGGTCAGTGCCACGTGGAAACAATTACCTTTAGAATGAAATTCCAACTGTGCTTTTTCAAGAGGCAACTGGATTTTCTTGTTTTTCTTTGAAGTCATTTCACTTCTCATCCAATAAGCTTCTTCGACTGGATGGTGGGGAATGGAAATATTTATACACCTTGCAGACAGTAGTCATCTGCATTCTTTTAGAGAGTTGTTGAGGCCACCTGGGGGTTTATCTGTGTCATCAGGGTCACCTGAATAGTGCAAATGGGTGTGGAGCCTTCTTGAAAGTGTTGGAAGTGTTGAAAGGACTGTGTTGTAGATTGGAGATAGATGATGTCAGATCCCTGCCCCTCTGTTGAGAGAGGGCTGTTCAATTTTGACCTAGATGGCCTCTTTGACCCTTTTGTCAAACCAGTGGTCCTCTCAAACCAAAATGTGGGCTTTGCTATCTTCAATCAGTGGCCTTTACCTTTTAAATGTAGCTGGACTGCTGAATCTTGTCCTGGTGGGTTTGTTCTCCTACGTTGTGCCATGCATTTATGAAGTGGTCGTTTTGTGCAGATCTGTACATTGGGGAAACAGAACAACAAAACAAGAATACTGCCTCCATCTGCAATCATAACAATCTGAACGAACAGCTAGGGCAGCTCATCTGCTCTCAAGATAGCACTGCTGCATTTCAAGACCCAGCTGAGTTGCTTTTCCCCATTTTTTTTTTTCATTCTTCTTTCTTATAGCAACAGCAACATACAATTCACAGGCTAAAATCAAGCAACTCCTCAAATAGCTAAGCCAGATATTCTAGGGACGCACTTACATCCCACCATCCCTGCCCCACCACACCTTGAGAAGAGTGATTAATATATCCATTTCCCACTGATAGACACTCCTGCAGGGGGAGAATTTCAAGTGAAGAATGAAGCTTTCTTTAACTTATCCTGCATTAAAACAATAAGGACAGCACTATTTCACCAGCATTCTGTTAAAACAGAAAAGAGTCAGCAACAAATGCAGCACAATTCTTGCTGGCATACTTTTCTGCCAGCTCACACACCATCGGAAAGCAGTTCAATTGTGTCCTCAGTCTATTAGATCAGTTTTAACAGACCAACACACATCTACTCTTTGACAATATTACATTTATAGATAGAATGAACAGAGTGGTTGTGCAATAAAAGCTTTAATCCAGTAAAACATAGATTTGGCTGGTACAACAGTATTGTTCTGTCCTCACTGCACGTTAGTCTGTCAGCTCAACATGCAGCTAAACCCACCTATCCTAAAACAAACCAGATCTGAATGCCTTAGTGAAAAAACAGGATATGGTGAAACTGGGGGAAATAGGAATACATACAATGAGAACCAAATATAAGATAGACAATATTGAGTTACTGATGAACATAAAAATTAATAAATACAAACAATTTAAATCTCACCACTGATGCTGTGTGTGGGGTGTGGGTTTGTTCTTGGATGACCTTGTGCCACTTATTAAGATGGATTCTTCTTTGTGCTTCTGCCTTCTCCAAATGCTAAAGGAGCACATTCCCAGCATGCACTTGTTTTGAAAGTGTGGACGATGGGGACAGCTTCAAACAATATACTTTGTCTCTCCAGCCACTAGATGGGGCTAGAGAGCAACAACAGTATATAAAAGTTATATGCTGCGGCATGACAAGTACATTGATGCTAAGATAATACATGTTATTATAACATCTTTAGGAAGGCATATTGTTGATTTAATGATAATATTGGTCAAATGAAATTACACTGAGGACTACGCCACTTAATAGCTATCTTTTCCCAAGCATGAGGAATATGGATTGTTCCTTATATCAGTGGTTCCTTCTAAATCTATTATTCTAATTCTAATAATTCCAGTCAACGTTCAATAAATATAAGAAATACAGAAGCATTACTGACAGCACGATAAATAGGTACATAATCTTTATATATTAATTAATGGGTTTTAGGAAGGAAGGAAGGAAAGAAGGAAGGAAGGAGATAAAGTATAAATAAAAATCCTTTTATCAAAATTCAGGAAAGGGCATTTTTACATGTCAATTAAACAAGAAGACTAAGACTAACATTAAAACTAGATAACTATTTTTCTCTTTTGCTGTTATGATCATTAAAGGATAGTATACTGATAGTGGCTTGAATTCCTAGATCCAACTATTATTGCAAATTTCTTTCTTGAGGCAAAATCCCCAAGCTAAATAAATAAGTAATTCAACATACATACAGTTAGCTCATTATCTGTGTTCATTCACAGGTTTCCATATTGCCCAAGAACCATCTGACTAAAAGAAAAATTCCCTTTTGATGTAGAGCAACATAAATGAAATCTTGAAATTAGAATATGGTATAGATAGTCAAAAGCTACTCAACTGTAGGTCTTGTATGATCTTAATTCATAGTAATGTCTGATTTACTTATTATACTATATTCTATAAGTCTATGCATTTCCTAATATAAGGATAAGATTAGAGCTGGGAAGAAATGCATTTGGATCATATTTTACAGAGAACATCTCCAAGTCATACTTCCAAGCATATATGAGCTGAAATGAAAGTATATGCAACAATTTTTATTCTTAAACATTATGCAATTCTATTCACATTTTCTAACTGAATAAAAGCATGGTATAAAAATAAAGCCCAAATAGGTTTATTAAGAAACAGTGAGCATGAAAATATTTCACTACTTTAAAGAAAATGATTTGAAAATACATACTTTCTACTGAATAATTCTGTATGCAAAGCAGTGAATTGCTTTTATATTAGAAAACATGTCCATGACTTTTCATGCAAATATTTTAAAATAAATCCACCAAAGAATAAAAAAAAAACTGGATGAAAGGAACTTACTTAAAAGCATTGGAAATTGAGCAAAGTTGACTTCACCGATTTGCCTGTCCCTAAGCAGAAAGCAAAAGAAATGAAAATCTATTCCACCATTTCAGAAAATAACTGGAAACTACAAAAGAAGCATAAGGTCAAATACTTCAAGTGGTTTTCAGTAGCCACACTTAGCAATAGATTGATAAAACTACATAGGTCCTTCTGAATGTCCCAGATAATAATTCATTAATAATTATTTCCACACTTAATTAATTATTGTTCAGCATTAAAAAAAAATCTATAAATACTATTAAAATTCTCAGGTCTGTTTGCTACCTTGTTACTCTGAATTGGACCAAACACTGCATTGTAGAGCAAAATTTTGTCAATAAAGGTACCTCAAATGGATTAAATTAGAGAATGTCGAGATCCCCTTATTGATTAATTGGAGACATCAGAGACAGCTAAAATACAACCACCAGCCAATTGTAGTCCCCACCAGCCAATTATGAAGGAACAGGAGGTGAGGAGCATTCCGAGGGCTACAGACCCTAGAAAGGCTGTCAGTCCTGATGGTATCTCTGGGCAAGTACTTAAAGAGTGTGCTGATCAGTTGGCTGGAGTCTTTACCAGGATCTTCAATTGGTCTTTATCCCAGTCCAGTATTGTTCGAAGGCTTCCACCATTGTTCCACTGCCAGAGAAGTTCCCTATCAATAACCTCAATGATTACAGACTAGTGGCACTCACTCCTATCATCATGAAGTGCTTTGAGAAATTGATTTGCCAGCACATCATTTCCACATACATTTGTTAAACACCAGTTTGTATATAGAAGAAATAGATCTACAGAGGACGCTATAGCCATCACTCTTCACGCTGCTCTGACTCACCTAGAACAGTGCGGGGGGCTATGTGAAGATGCTTTTTGTAGATTTTAGTTCTGCATTTGACACAATTCTTCCACATAGACTAGTGTCTAAACTTCTGGACCTTGGACTTTCTTATTCAATCTGCCTTTGGATTATGAAATTCCTGTCTGGCCACTCACAGAGGGTCAGATTAGGTAATCATACCTCTTCAGCCCTTATTCTTAACATTGGTACACCAGAGGGTTGTGTGTTGAGTCCCATTATCTATATTCTTTATGTGCATGACTGCATTCCTGCTCATGCTAGTAATACTATTACTAAATTTGCAGATGATACAACAGTGGTGGGACTCATCTCTGGGGGGGATGAGTCTGCCTACCGAGATGGGGTAGAATGGTTGCTTTTGTGGTGTGGAGACAATAACTTGGTCCTCAACACCAATAAGACCAAGGAGCTTATAGTGGACTATAGAAGGAACAGATCAGACATCCAGCCCTTGCTTATCAATGGAGACTGAGTGGAGCAAGTGGCCAGTTTTAAGTTTCTGGATGTTACCATAAAAGAGGATCTGACCTGGGGTGCTCACATTGCAGCACTGGTCAAAAGGGCCCAGCAGAGATTATACTACCTGAGACTTCCCAGAAAACAACAACTGAATGAAAAACTGCTGGTGACCTTCTACTGCTGCATCATAGAGACTATCTTAACTTACTGCACCTCTGTATAGTTTGCCAATTGCACAGTGACAGATAGGAAAGTACTCCAGAGGGTTAACATTATTCCCCAGAAGATCATTGGTTGCCCTCTCCCCTCTTTGGAAGAACTTTATAGCCTTAAGAAAGTTCAAAATATTCTTAAAGATCCATCTCATCCTGGGAACTCTTTTTTTGAACTATTACCATCGGGCAGATAGTACAGAACAATAAAAACAAGGACAAATAGACTGAAAAACAGCATCTATCCTAGGTCAGTAGCTCTGTTGAATTCTACTGTAGAATGCAGTGTTGGTGTGGTGTCGGGCTTTTCAGTTCAATATGTGGAGTGTGAAGGATGTGTGTTTGTGTTTATTTTCATGGTCATGATGTGCACTGAAGATGGTGTTTGATTTCATTGTATGAGGTGCAATGACAATAAAGTAAAGTAAACTAATTAACTGCTGCTCTTGACCATGGCTGCTGTAGTGCCACATACAGCTGCAGTCACATGACCTGATGTGATTGCTGACAGTCTGGCAAAGTCTTTCCTTATAGTGCATTTTCTGCCAGTCCCTCTGCACATGCACTGTGCCAGCCACTCACACTCACACACACTCACTCTCTTCCCACTCTGCAGCAGTGACTTATCTGCATGGTGGGAAGGTAAGGAAAGGGAGGGGAGGGGAGGAGAAAGGAGACAGTAGAAGAGGGGAAGGGAGGGGAGAGGAGACCAAGGGAGGGAAGGAGGGAGGGAGTGGGGGAGGAAGGAAGGAAGGAAGGAAGGAAGGAAGGAAGGAAGGAAGGAAGGAAGGAAGGAAGGAAGGAAGGAAGGAAGGAAGATTTCCCATGCTTAATGCTAGCTTTCTACAAGGAAACTCAAGGGGAAGCCAACAAGAACTCAGAAGTCATTCCTATATTTGTTGGTTTTTTTAGTCAGCTTGTGATCATTCTGTTTCTCTTTTTAGATTAGGAAAAAATTTCAGTGGGTCATCTAATATCTGATAATACTGAAGAACAATGCATTTATATGGAAGTTTCCATTAAACCCTTCTTTTACAGACACGTCTCATTTTCTTGCCTGTTGATTAGAATCCATTTGGTTCCATGGGGACACAGCCAGTGGCACTCCCTTGATAAACAAGTATACCAGGAAAAATAAAGACAAAATAAATTATTTCCAATGGTTTAGAAAGTTGCTAAAACCATACATTCAACATCCACTTATCTTTTATGTATACTGATATTTATAGTGATAAATGTCTCATTATAGAAAACGATTGTTTTGAAGGTCTGAGGCAAATTGTGGGCCTGCATATTGAGTGTCTTCTTTCAGCATTTACAATTCACCTTTTCTCTGATTTGTTATTCATCTTCAGTATTTCATGTTTCCAGTTTGTCAGCACAGAATACAGGCATAATGAAAATACATTGTCTTGAAGTAATTTGCAGCTGACTGAAACATGTAGTAGAACTTTTCACGTTTCATGAGAATCTTTCTGCTAGATTTAGTCAAAATATCCACAGCAACCTACCCACACACCAGTGTTCGTAAAGGAGATGAAGAGTATAGATTATAGACTAAAGAATATAGATTATAGTCCATTCCATTTGCAGGAAATGTCTGCTTTTTAGGGCAGTTTTCTGATAAGCTGAAGTTTCATTCCAATTGTTAATTTAAAAAAAAAACTGCTTGAAAGTTCACCAGAACAGATCCAAGGATGGATAAAAATGGCATTTTCTTTAAAAACTTCACAAGATGACAAAGAATTTGCTTCTGTCATTTGAAAATGTTAAAAGCCTGGAATGCTTACTGAACTAATGAGCCATTTAAATAGTAGAAGCTTTTTTCCTAGTATTTCGAAGAATGATCATGTGATGGCTCATTTTCCATAGAGCTGTCTCGAGTGTCCAGGTTGGGAGGAGCTCCAGTCTCGGCTCTTCCAGGCTGAGCTTGAAATTGAGGAACGCCCCTCACCGTCACATGGTCCTCGGGCGCTCCCCAGTTTTTTGCTCAGCCTCGTGGCAAACAGGCTGTTTTTCCCTTGCTCCGGTCGTTCAGCATTCTAGGCCTCTCCTTCTCATCGCTTACTGGATCACCGGCAGGCAGCGAGGACTTCAGGTTTGAACTCCCCAGGGAGTGTTTTTAACTTCCGAACTGTTTCCTTAGGGGAGAAAAGAGCGCTCGAGCGCTGCCCCCCCACCGCTCGTTTGCCGCCTAATCGCTCCGCGCGAGGCCGCTTCTGCTCCTGCCTGCCTCTCCTCGCTTTAGCCGCCGTTCCCGCGAACGCCTTCAGCCCAGGGCACGCTTCCTGGTTCTCCCAAAGGCTCTAATCTTCCCTGGGAGTTTACCGCCGCTGGGGCTGCCTCCGTTACTTGCGGCCTCCATCTCGGGCCCCCTGTGGCGTCCGCCATCTTGGGTGGGCCCTGGAACGGCCGCCATCTTGGGTGTGCCCTGGAACGGCCGCCATCTTGGGTGTGCCCTGGAAGGGCCGCCATCTTGGTGTGTCCTGGACCGGCCGCCATCTTGGGTGTGCCCTGGAGTGGCCGCCATCTTGGGTGTGCCCTGGAACGGCCGCCATCTTGGGTGTGCCCTGGAACGGCCGCCATCTTGGGAGTGGCCGCATGGCCATCTGCCATTACTAGAGGCCTTTACAGGCCGCAGCCTTAACTGACTATTAGGCAGCCTGGGATTCCCTCGCCTCAGCCTGTCTTTCATTCCACCAAAGGCCTCCTGCAGAAATAGGGTCTGTTGGCCCTGCAGCCTTTTTTTCCCCAGCAGGCGAAGTAGCAGCTCTGCCCCCCCACCCCTTCCCCGGTCCGTCCGGCAGGGGTAGCTGCCTGGCGCTCACCTTTCTGGCTGATTAGTCTCTGGCTAGGCCCTGGTTCGCACTCAAACCTCTATTTTAAAAAAAAAAAAAATTTGACTAAAAGGGGGCGTGGAACGTGCGTTGGGATTCCCGGCCTCCCGTAGGCCGCATCCAGACCTGGTTTCAGCTACATTATTCCCTTCTGCCTGCGGCCTCAGGGTCATTGGTTTTTTTCAGAGGCCTACCAGTAGGCCGCATTGTTTTCCTGACTCCTGGGCAGATCCTGGGACTGCTCAAATACCTTGCAATCCTGCCTAAGTCTCCCCCAACTAAGGAGTTAGTTGCTTGCCATGTCCCTTCCCCGGTTCGCCCAGCAGGGACAGCTTGGCGTTTATTCTGGCTGATTGGCCCCCGGCTAGGCCCTACTTCCCAACACGTTACAGAACAATTCTGTGGCCTTGACAAAAAGGGGTGCAACACGAGCACTGGGAGTTCCAGCCTCTGCTTTGGCTGTACCCAGACCCGTTAACCGCCTCGCATTAACCAAAAAAAATTTTTCCTTTTTTCTCTCCTCTCCAGATGGCAGACGACAATACCTCTCGTGGCACTTCTCTGAAGGCCAAGGCCAATCCCACCACCTGCGCAAACAGGCACAGGAACCATCCAAAGCTTCCCAAAGGGATGCCCTCAGGCGACACAGGGCCTCGAAAGGGAAATTGACAGACGCTCTCAGGAGTCAAGCTCTGTGCCCCGGACCCTTCCTCCGCTCCATCAACCTCCACCCATCCTCCTCTCCCCTCCCCTCCTGCTTCTGCTTCTCCCCACAGCCTGGACAGGCCCCTGAGGTCACCTTGCCCACCACTGCTGTAGAACTGCGCCCGGAGGAGTCTCTCCCCATGGCGGAAATACCCAAAACCTAATGCAGGCTATGGAGCTGGCCATCCGGCAAAGGGTAGCACAACAGATGCAGCAGCTGGCCGGCCTGGCTCCTCGGCCCGCGGCCCCGAGGCCCTAGGATCAGCGGCCTCGCATGGTCAAGCAACTCCCCAAGAGGACTTAACCTTACCTTTGGAGTTGGAGGGAATGGAGGCCCAAGAACCCGGGACCCTTCCTCTTTGGGGACGAGCAGGACCTTGACATGAGGTCCCTCATAGGCAGTGAACTCTTTTCGGGAACAGGTCCCCTAGAAGGGGACATGTCGGAGGACGCAGGGCCTCCCTCCAGGTCAGCCCGCGCTTCTAGGGCTCTTTAAACCACACCTATTTAGGTCCCTCCTGTTCAAAGCCAGGACCACCTCGGGCCTGAACCCCCTCCCCCACCCAACCCGGCGGCGGCAGGGGTTCCTCCCCGACTCTCTCTTCTCTCAGCCCGTGGCGGAAACTGAGGTGATCCCTGTCCCGCCCATATTCTCAGACATGGTTTCTAGGCAGCTGGCCTCCTCGGGCCCCCCCCCCAACGCCCAGGACAAGCGGTTTTTTAACCTGGAACCGCAGTTCTCCACCTTGCTCGATCCTCCCCGTGGACGCAGCCCGTGGTAGGCCTGGTTTCCCGCTCTACTCCCAGCGACTCACTCGATGCTCTCCAGCCTGAGGACAAGCGAGCTGAACTGGCCCTGTGCCGCGCTCACCTCTCTGACGCTTGGGCAGTCAGGGCTTCCACTGCCGCGCGCTTTTCACCAGGTCTTCCATCAAGTGGCTCCAGCAGCTCAAGCAGCATGTCCCCACAGCCAATCTCAGGGAGCACCAGGACATTGCCAAGATCCTGGCCGCGCCGAAGTTTTGGCAGACGCCACCTTCCAGGCGGCAAAGTTCTCCACCAGGGCCATTTCTGCCCCAGGTTACCGCCCGCCGCCCACTCTGGCTCCGCCACTGGCAAGCGGACGTTAAAAACAAGACTAAGTTAGCAACAGCCCCCATCTCTGGGGGAAAGTTATTTGGACCGGTTCTCGACCCATTCCTGGCCGAGACCCGGAACAAGCGCAAGTACCTCCCTTCCTCTCTAGGAGGTCCGACTTCAGAGGCTCCCCCTCTCCTCGCCAGGGTTCTTCTCATTCCTCCTCCTTTGCCAGATACTACCGATCCTCTCCCTATAGATCTCCCTACCGAGCGGAGCCGATGGGTCCGGAGGTAATCCTTCCAGGAAGCCCTCCCGGGATCCGGGAGAGGTTCGCTCCGCTGCTCGATAATGCAGTCGCCTCAGGCGCTTGTCCTTTTAAAAAAAAAAAAAAAAGAGGAAGGAGTGCGAGAAGGCCTACCTCTACTCCGACCTTTAACCCTGCTTGCAACAGGCTCCTACCCCAGGAGCACTCTTGTCCTCCTCACCCTGCCCTGGGCGACTGGTCGGCAACACATCTACCCCCATTCAATGCTAGCTGGGGTCCCTTCTTGCGCTCCCGGCCTCACACAGATCTCTGCACCTCCCCTCCTTCTCTCTGTCCCAGAGTTCTCCCAGGGGAATTCCCCACACGGGTCGGTCTTCCCAGTTTCTTGAATCCCGGTCCCAGTGCACACCTGTTGGCCTCTTTGGCGGGACTGCCTCCCGGATAGCTCCGCCTCCTCTTTAGGCCACTTGTTGAGACATCCCAATATCCAGGGTTTTCTCCTGTTGGGCATGCCTTCCAGCGGGTCATCAGGGTTCCAGGAGAGATTCTATACCAGACGGGGCCCCACCCGCAGGACTAGCCAAGCTTTGGTATAACCCAACCTGGACACTCGAGACAGCTCTATGGAAAAGGGGCGTTGGTTCTTACCTGATACGCTTCTTTTCGTAGAGCTGTTGAGAGTGTCCAGCCCCACCCGTAGGCCGTCTGGTGGGAAACCTGGCTGTTCGACCGAGCAATCTAATATATTTTTTTCCTGAGTGTGATGAGAATAGGACCTTCCTTCTCGCCTGTGCAAAAACCTGGGAGCGCCCGAGGACCACGTGACGGTGAGGGGCGCTCTCACTTCAAGCTCAGCCTGGAAGAGCCGAGACTGGAGCTCCTCCCAACCTGGACACTCTCAACAGCTCTACGAAAAGAAGCGTATCAGGTAAGAACCAACGCCCCTTCTATCTGGCATTCATTCTGTCATGGATGTGCTGTAAAGAAATAGTTACTTTTGGCAGGATAGGTGGCAGAGTTCTTTTAATTGTAATGAAGAGGAAGGCATGGAATATCCACAGTTTAATCAGAGGAGAATGGGATATTCACAGTTATCAAGAAGCAAGATATGCTGTCATTTTATAAAATCTACTGAGCAGCTCATCTTAATGTTACACTTTACTAAGAAAAAAAACCAAATCAAACTAAAACTTTAATAACACAGAATGCAGATTTTATACCATACCAGCATTTTGTACTGCTTTAAAATGAGGAATAGATCTTATTTCTGGGGGCTTGTAAATACCCTACTTCCTTTCCACTACAGGAGAAAAAAATATGTAAAAAACCTAATACCCCTTCACTCTTCTCATGGTTAGTGGCATGGTTCATTTCAGCTTCTTAGTCAATAGTACAGACTCCAAATGCTTTATTAAGGGTTTGTAGTGGCAGGTTAAATGCACTGGGACATGTTAGTTGATGTTTCCAGGATAAAACTCTGAACATACATACAGGCATGCTTTTATAATCATTTTCACACAGAGAGTTACAGGTGATGCAATCACACTGACTAATACATGAATTATTCTATATCTAGCTGCCTTCTACTCTAGAAGCTCCTTGCTTACAGTTTATCTTTCATATGCAAAACAAAATATCTGTAATGCCACAGCGAAGTAGAGTGGATAAAAATGAACTTTTCCAGTATGTAGAACTTTTGCATTAGTAAAACCAGTAGTTTTCTAAAAGAAAGAGTTTTCTTCCTTCCTTCTTTCTTTCCTTCCTTCCTTCCCTCCCTCCCTCCTTCATTCCTCTCCCTCTGTCTTCCTGGAGAGAAGAAATTATGATTAACAAACCTTCTATAGTACTATTCTTGGTTCATTGTGGTTGTTGCCCTGTTTCATATTTCAGAATAATTATTTTGACCACATCTTTTTCCATGTTAATTACCAGAGTCAATCAAACATCATGACTGTTATCTTACTCCTTGTATCCCTTACAGTAGTATCTACTCTGCCTTAGTCAGGCATCACATGTTCAGTTCTGCACAGCTCAGTTTAAAAAAGAAAAATCTATAAAAGCAAGTACAGAAAGGGCTACCAGGATGATGAAAGGAGCAAGTCCTACATGGAATGGTTCAAAGACCTTCATTAGATATGTTTAACTTGAAGAAGAGAAGGAGGAGACATGGTAGCTGTCTTCTAATATCTGAAGGGCAGTCATATTGTAGAGGATTTGGACTTATTCTCACCAGAGGCTAAGAAAACTAGCAGTAGGAAGCTTAAGAATGTAGGTACAGATTAGAGACACAGGTGTCTCTAATCTGATGATAAGAGCTGTTCAACAGTGTCATAGATTTGCCATATGCAATGGTTTCTTCATTTTCATTGAACGTTCCAAACAGAGACTGGATAGTTATTTGTAGTGGATGGTATAGTCAACCCGGCAAGATAAAAGGGATTGAACTTGATGGCCATTTAAGTCGCTTCCAACCATATGGTTTTATGATTTTATTATAGGCTTATATGGATATGATTGATGAAACCAGGTGTCAGGTTTCCATGTGATGAAATCCATTTAAAAAGAGAAATACAAAGTCCATCTTCAAAAAAGATTTCTTTTATTTAGGAAAGCATCAAATTGGCAAAGACTATTGTAATTCTGGATCTGACACAGCCCAGAATTACCCCACAATATTCCAAGTTAGAAACAACCCCCAAAAGTCACATTCTCCAATAGCAATAATTCAATGATGCTTGATGTCATAAATCTCCACCTCAAGAGGCCCAAACAAGGACAGATCATTTCCCACGGAAGGAAGATCACCTAGCCAAAACATTCTCTTTATCTCCACTCCTCCCCCCTTAGGAATGTGGCGAGCCCAAAACCCTTCCCCCATGACTGCCACAGAGAAAGTAAGAAAAAGAATATATATTAAGCCTAACTAAAATGGCTATACATATGTCAATTTCGGGCTTGACATCAGGTCTGAATATAAAGTTTAAAAATCTTGACTAAAAAGCCAGTAAAACATGTAAACTTCTAAGGTTAAAGCAATATGTTAAAAGCTGAACGGTTATCCTACCTCTTACACAGATTCATAGATTTGGAAGGTGGCATTTAGACTTTTCCATTTGCTACCTGCTCAATACAATTCATTCTGACAGATTGCTGCCCAACTTTCATTTGAAACATCCAGTCCATTGAATGGAAGCTGACTTCTGTGGGTAATTGGTTCTCTGCAAAACTGCTCATCTTCTTAGAAACTCTTGTCTCATACTCAATCTTTCATCCATCTTTCTATAAGTTACATTCAATATTACTGGTGCCGCACTCTGAAGTGATAGAAAAGAGGTTTCTATGAAATCTTTTCAGTTATTTAAAGAGTTGCCTAATATCTCAGTCAACTTTTCTCAAGAGTAAATATGCTGAGTTCCTTCCATCTTTGTTTCTAAACCATAGTTTCTAGTTCCTTCATCAATCTAATTTTTTATCTCTGAACTAGTTCCCATTTCTTTGAATACTTCTTAAAATATAGTAACAAAAATAGACATTATTCAAGACAGAGTCTGACAATCCAAACTGAAGTGGAACTATAATAGTCATGTTTTTTCTGCATTGTATTTCTCTAAAACTGAAGTTGCTTTTTTGTATCTAGTTTACAATGCTTATATACTGACGTTTACAACCAGATCTTGGATCCAGGTTCTATGTTTTATTTGATTCCCAAGCCAGTTATCTCCTTTCTACACTTGACTATTTGATTGGTTTCCTAAGGGGAAATATTTACACACAATTCTATTAAATTTCATTGTTAGTTTCAACCATTTTGTCTAACTTTTCAATATTGTTTTATAATTTATTTCCATTTTCTAATGTATTAATTATCCTACCCAATGTTGCTATCATCTATAATTTGCTAAATTTTCCTTCCATCTCCACAGCTATATAATTAATAATATGTTGAACATACCATACCCAAATCTTCTGGACTTGATATATAAGAACCACTTCATTGCCCACTTAAATCTTACTTTTCAATTACAATACTTTATACATGAGTACATTTAATGATAACTACTCCACCAATCGTAAATTTCCCAGAAAAACTAATCTTACTTTCTTAAATTTCTGGTGCCTTTCACAGACATAGACAAAGATTTAACGTTGTATTCCTTCTTATCCATCAAATTATCGATCCACCTTGCTTTAAATGTTTCTGATGCTATACCTCAAGTATTGTCCAGTTTATTGACAAGTAGCTAATGGAATATACAATATCTAATTATATGATATAACTACGTCTATCTGATCAATAACAATTTCCATTGACAGAGGCTGAACAAGGATATGCTTTCAAGAGGGCTCCATTTATCTTTACAAATTTGGTTCATGGTTGGAGATGTTCTTCACTGCAAATAGTAATGATAATGATATTAACATTATTCTTCTCTGGAAACTTTTTATAAATGTTGACGTTTAACTTGCTTACCTTTCCAGTTATGCTTGTTTCTCCTCTGCCTTCATTTCAACTGAATATTAGTCTAAGAGAAATGTTGGACCAATGCTGTTTATATTTTAAATAAACTGAGAAGTTAAGACAAATCCATATGATTCACCACTGGCCACTCCAGAAATTCATAACATTTATGTGCCAAATGTGACTTCAAGTATTGTTCTCATAACTCTCAGGCATGCCCGTATTTCCTTCACTCTTGACCACCAGGAAAAATAGAAAATATAGTCTGTTCTTGGATTTAGAATCATTACTCATTCTACATATGTTCATATGTTCAGTATAGTATATAAAATCATACGTTGCAATGTCCTACCTGTCAATGAATACTTCAGCTTCAACCATAACAACACAAGAGCAAACAATATATACAAACTCAAGGTTAATCGCACCAAACTTGATTGCAGGAAATACGACTTCAGCAACAGAGTGGTCAATGTCTGGAATACTCTTCCTGACTCTGTGGTTTCTTCCCCAAACCCCCCAAACTTTAACCTTAGACTATCTACTATTGACCTCACCCCTTTTCTAAGAGGTCTGTAGGGCTGTGCATTAGCGCACCAATGTGCCTACTATCCCTGTCCTATTGTTTCTTTTATTATTTTTTATTTTTCTTATATGTATCCATGTACTCATAACTATGTTTTTACTTATAACTATTATCTTGTAAGCAATTGACAAATCAAATAAATAAAATAAAAATAAATAAACTGGTTCATTGGGCAGTAGCACTGTTATTAAGCCTTCATATGGAAATAATTTGAAAAAAATATGGACTTTGGTTCTTGGAAAAGGGTGGAGCTAATAATTTTCTTTTCCTGTTTTACTGATCTCCATAAAAATATTTGCCAAACAAAGAACAATTTTATTCTTATGCAGAAGCCAGCTAATTCATACAATAGCCTGTCCCTCTGTCACAACCTAACAAACAATATAGCATATTAAAAGGTTGCTAATTGGCTGATACTATTAGAAGCAATTTTAATGTGCTAATGTACCAAAATATTTCTTTGATTTGACAAAGGAGAAAATTACAGAATATCACTTTTGAAAGAATAACCAGTCTGTGTAACATGACACAATGTGGAAAACACATTAACACTTGGAAAAGTTGAAAAGTGCTAATAGAAAAAAAACCAAATTAAACAGTGTGAATATGATATTATTGAAAGTATCAGATATCACTTAAATGTCACAATAGCAGTTGGCACAAGATTGATTTCCATCTATTTTCTTCATTTACAAATACATGGATTGTATTTGCATAACATAACTGTTTAGTGGCATGCAAAATTCTATGGTCCATGAAGATATATATCCCAATGTTCTGAGAACAATCAATTTTTCTCATGGAACATGCCAAGAAAGCTATTCCTATCAGTTTGTCATGTCCCAAAATTATTCTTCTAGAACAAAGCATGATTTTCAGCATTCAAAATGAAGTATATATTTATCCAAGGCCACTGAGCTTTCAGATAGTCTGATTATCAGGTTTTATGAGATAGCCATGCTGATATTGGTCAAACACACAATATGACAGCTCTAAAACAGGAAGAAAAGCAAATAATTTTTCAGTCATGCTCCAATTCACTCTGTCTCTAGAAAATATCAAGATAATATAATTTATCTTATAAACTTCCAGCATTCTAGCAGACATAGAGAAGCCAATTTTATATAGATGAGCAAAGAAGAGTAGCAGCATGAGTGATAACTAAGACTTTAGGCAGCTGGAAGCAGCCAGTAGCTTATTTTTCTATGAAACTGGACATGGTAGCCCAAGGCTAGCCTGTTCATCTTCATGCTGCTGTGGCAACTTGTTTTCTTGCTAAAGAAGGTGAGAACTTAACATTGGAGCAGTTTTTGCAGATTTTTGGCCACAGTTGGTGGTGGCCACCAATTTTGGAACAAAAAGTAAACTACTGGTTGATATCAAGTCAAATTGCATCTTATCAGCCATCCTATTGGACAGCTATTGGACAACCATCAAGTGCCCTATTGTGCACAGAATAATGGTGTCCCCATCTCTACCCTATGATTCGTGGGTCTACAACATACCAGGCACAAATCTAGGATGTCACTATGTTCATCTGCTGGCTCTTACTACAGGGCAGTAATGCTGTAGTGCAAAACATAGCAATTTTATATGTTATAACAAATAAACAGACCTTGAGTTACATGACCTGATAACCTTTTTGAGTATTGGGGCAAAGTAAATTTCAGGTGTCCATAAAGAATAAATACTGAAGAAGAACATATTCAGTAGACTCACAAGACATGGATATTCCGGGGACAGAATCTTTTTATAACTTCCTCCAAGGCAGTTGAAAGGAGGGCATTGCACTATACAAACATTACCATGTTGGGATATTTCAGAGAAATAGAAAAGGCAAAAACAGAGGAAGAATAGTTATTCTATTCAGGAAGTGGAGACAACGTGAAAAGACTGAACTGCAAAGACTAGCTTTATTGGGAAGTTTAGCAGGTTTGATAGTGCCACAGATTACCAGACATTATATGCAGACAGATTTGAAGAATGTTTTGAGGTAAATCATTGGGGCTTTGGGTGGGGGGGGGAATACCTGTTTTATTGAGTGTTATGTGAATAGAAGCTTACAGCTTATTTAGAAACTTTAATTGCTCCACAAAAGTCTTCACAATTCATTTCAGCTAGAAAAAAATAATAATGCTGAAACATTTAGTACCAAAGCCATTATTGATGGCAAAGTAATTCAGATTTCATAAGTATAAACTTAAAGAGGAGAATATCTGTCATTTGGAGTTCAATTCAAAAATGCATATTGCAAATTTTGTGAATGGCTAAATGATCCATTGAAATATTAATTAACTAGACTGAAAGAATTATGAATTCTGAAAGAAAATATTTTTAAAACCTCTTAATGGATAGCTTTAACAAGACAATATTTGAAATTACTCTCTTCAGGGAAACTGCTACTACAGTACAGATGATGTAGAGCTACAGTCAGGAGTAAAAGCAAATGTAGATAAGCTTGAAAATAACAAGTCAAAATGAAATGTTCTGTCATTGTGGCAGAGATTCTAACATCCCAGTTCAATCCAGATTTAAAGGAGAAATTTTCAGAATGTCATAGGGACATTGGATGCATAAGCTTTAATTTATTATAGCAAATAGATAAATAACTGTTGTGAAACCCAGCATTCGATCGGTTCAGGAAGCTTAATTGGATTGGGGCTCCATCAACAGCTTGCCATGCTACTTTTTCTGTTTCAAAGATCATTGAGGATAAGCTAAAACAGTTATTAAATAATGTTATACCTGTCGTCAAAGAGAACATTGGCACATCAATGGTAAAATAGTGCTAAAAGAACATGCCATGACAAGTTTCATGAAGCACATGCACTTTCATGCGCTGTATATTCTATTAAGAATGACTGGCATATTTCTTGACTGCTTGTTTTTTTTACTCTTAATGGTTGATCCTAAAAGACAGGAACTATCTACCTATCTAACTATCTTCAATAGCGTCATTGTCAAATCTAAAACTGGTTATTGTACCAGTTGTCATTAATTTGGTTTTCTTACAGTAGTGATTATTATTTCATATTTACTGTATGAGTGTGTTTGTGTTAGTGAAATGTAATGTCATGATTGTCTACTTTACCGTGCCTGCTATGATGGAGATAGACATAAAAGTTATGACCACTTATTCAACAACCATTCAAAATTATGGTGCTGAATGAGGGGGACTAAAAACCAGTCCATGAAGCTGCAGTCATCACGATGTCCCCACACAAGCCACAGTCACATGATTTGCAACATTCCCTGCCAGCATGTTATAAGCAGTATCAATGGCAAATTGCAACATTCCCTTCCAGCTTCCCACAAGCAATGTCAATGACAAAGCTGGCACCAATGAGAGCAAGTTATTCCTGTAAGTTTCTCCTGCCACTTTTTCTCTCAAGGAACCCCATTGTGAAAGATGATCTCAGAGATCTCATACTTTGTAGCATTCCTCCACTGCTTATCCACACTCCGTAGCACATGCTTACCCACAGAACCCTCTGCCTGCTCACACTTTGCAATGCATGCCCAGTTGCAGCATCCACCTGCCTAGCTACCTACAGTCTGAAACACAACTCAAGCCCCTGCTGGCCCATTTATGTTCAGAGTCTACCCAACCTTTTGCCAGTCAACCCATACTCTCCAAGGCCCACATGTGAACATCACTGGTCTGCCCATGCTCTCCAAACTCCATCCATAGTCCTCACCACCCTGCCTGCACTCCACAGAACTTACCTGGCCTTTATACCCATGTACCCCCACATGCACTCTTTGCCTGGGACTTCAGCCTTTTCCCACATAATGGCCTGCGTGATCCTATAGTTACAATAGCAACTAGAACTGCCAGGATTGCCATCAAAAGTGATGCAGTCATATGATGTCAAACTTACCATCATAACTCAAGGAGTACCTGTACGTAGATATTCAGTTTGCATAAGTGTGTGTGTGTGTGTGTGTAGAAATGCACGTGTGAATGTAGAAATAACTTACTGTAAAATGCTTTTACTGTAATATAAACCCTTAGAAAGAAAATGTTTATATGGCTTTTGTATAACATGACTTTTACTTTACTTTTATATATATCAGAGTATGTTGGTGAAAGCAAACAGAAAAGGAGAGAAATTAAGATGCTTAGGAAATACTTTTCAAGATATGTAAGCAGCACTCTTCTAAAAATATCCTTGGGCCCTGTCTAGTCAACATTTCTCTTATTCTATCTCAAGCTTGGCAAGCAAGAAACCCTGTCATTGCAATTTGTCACACATTTGTGTGAATGTCTGCACTAGAGCTAAAGTATCATTTCTTCATCCACAGCAATACTGAATGCTAGTGATATAGGAGCGGGGAAAAAACCTACAAATAATGAAAGACAAGGACCACAGAAGAGAATAGACATATGTTAAAGCTAAAAACAGATCCCACGAGTCACGCTAGTTCTGTAGAACAACCTAAAAGATATGTCAATGAAATGATGCTACTTTTAAACTCTTCCGAGTAATATACATACTAGCTGTCTCATGTGATGTGGTTCAACAACATGCAACTTAATATGATGACATAAACACAACTGTTTTATTTATAATAGTTTCAACCTGTCTTTTTCAAGGTAATATATTCAGTATTTTTATTGTAGCTGTATAACATTTTTCGCCCTGATATTCTAAGTTAAATAACTTAGAGCATTAGTAAAGGAGAGAAAACAGAATCTTATAAAATCTGCATAACATGTGGTAAGAAACCATCTTAAGAAGATCTAGACACTTAAAGTACTGCATCCAGTTTTGGTCACCACACTATAAAAAGGATGTTGAGACTCTGGAAAGAGTGCATAGAAAGTAACCAGATTGATTAGGGGACTGGAGGCTAAAACATACAATGAATGGTTGCAGGAACTAGAAATGGCTAGCCTAGTGAAGAGAAGGACCAGGGGAGACATGATAGCAGTATTTCAATATTTGAAGGGCTGCCACAGAGAGGAAGGGATCAAGCTATTTTCAAAGACACCTGAAGGCCAGTCAAGGAATAATGGATGTAAATTGAAAAAGGAGATGTTCAACCTGGAAATAAGGAGAAATTTTCTGACAATGAGAGCAATCAACTAATGGAACAGCTTGCATTCAGAAGTTGTGGGAACTTCATCACTGGAAGCTTTCAAGAGGAGACTGAAGTGCCATCTGTCAAAAATGGTGTAGGGTCTGCTTGGGTGTGGGATTGGACTAGGTGACCTACAAGTTCTCTTCCAATTCTGTTAATCTGTAATCTAATCTTTTTGTGAAACACCAGCACAAGGACACCACTGTGATCTCCTTAAGGGAGGGAACTCAAGAATTTGGGTCCAGTCACTTAGTAAACCTTCCAGATATTCCCATCAAAATTTTATTTCTCATAACTAAAATATGTCAGATATTAAGAACAGTCAGGCCATATTAGATTAAAGCAAAATATCCAGGTATTAAGTCCTTTGGGCTTGGTCTTCAACAATGCCATTTTTTTGAAGATTCAGAGGGCCAGCACAAATCAGCAGTGGACAAAAGAGATCCCAATTTCTCTTCTGAATAAGTGATGTGGAGAGTTTGGATGAATGATTAAAAGAATATAGGCAGGAATTAACTATACAGCTATGAACTGTCAAATAGTTTGGGTGAAAAATAGATGCAAAATTGTGATCTGCCACTAGACTTCTGAACAAAAACCTAGCAGTGCCCAATTGATAGGCCACAAGCATGGCTGATCTAACTCAAAAAGCACAACGGACATTCCCTTCCACTTCACCCAGTGCCCTCTTGCTCTCACTTGAATTGTCAGTGGGAGCTAAAAGCAAAAAGAGACCCCATCTATTAATTTCACTCCATCTCCCTTTACCCAAGTTTCACTGCTCAATGGAAAGATTGCAAGCTTATATTTTAAAAAAAATCAAAGGAAATATAAAAATTGAAGAGTGATACAATACACCAGATAGGGTTGTTTGAAATCCCAATTGCAAGAAAATGAGAAAGCTGAAAACAGATGACAAGAATTGTAAGGCGATAGTAGTTCTGGCAACATCCAGTAGTAGCCTGTAGACTATACAAAATTGAATGGGCTTGCCAAATTTCAGGAAGGCTTCAAGATAGCAGGCAGAAATGTCACCAAATAAAGCAAAGTCACACTGCCATGCTGCAAACTCCATTCATTTTGTAATGCATTTTTGCAGCGGTGGCTAACCTTTTCGGGCTTCAATGCAGAAAATTGCATGTGCTCTTGTGCATGCAATGCTCACATGCCAGCACCCAGAAGGCAATGCGCGCAGGGGCCCCCATGCTTCCTGTGCATGCACGTGCAACCCCCCACATGCGCCACACATCTCTGTGCATGCGCACATGATCCCCCCACATGCTATGCATTTCTGCGCATGCCATGAGACTCTCGCATGCCCCGTGCATCTCTGCACATGTGCATGCATTTTCCACACACCCCACATCCTACACATATGTGCCAGATACCTGACAATCAGATGTTAGGCGGACAGCACACACACATGTGCAGTGGCTCTCTTCCAGGCAACCTCTTGTGTGCTGGCAGAAATGGCTCTGAATGCCACTTCTGGCACACGTGCCATAGGTTCGCCATCACAGCATTATGGTATCACACATATGTACAAAAGGATAATGCTTGTTTCATCCTTTCAGGAACACCTCTGTAGGTTTGATTCATATTTCTCAAAATTCTGCAAGTTATGGCTTCTTCATTGCAGCAGCACTGTGTGACAGTCTGATAGGGGCAATGAAAATAAGTTGTAAAGTATGGTGTTTCATATATTGATTTAAGCTATTCAGCCAATTATTTCACCGAACACCTTGATTTCATATTGAAGCAATCCTAGGGCCAACTTTACAGATAGATACACTGCCTTGTTCTAGCTGTATTCAGAAACTGGCTGCTGTTGATTTCAATTCCAGTTTAAAGTACCAGAAAATTGGACAGCAAGGCACAGAGATGCCAAGGAAAGGGGAGGGAATGAGAACTACTTAAAGAAATTAACGTTTCATTATTACTGCCCTGCGCCCTGTAAATCAAACAACCAGTAGAACTCATTTCTTAACTATGGAAGTTTAAATTGGCAGGAAGTGAAGATGAGAAGATCCTTTTGTGCGTTGCTGTTGCTTCACAGAATTCATGGCTCTGAATTTATTTATGGGCCATTAATATGCTTCATGCCTGTGTAGGATTGTCTGAATGATAAGTCTGAGGGCAACCTTATACATTCTAACAGAGTTTTTCACAGCAAATATATGCAGTATGAAACTAACACCTTGATTTATAAGTAGCTTTCATTTTTGCCATGCGGGAATGCATCTGAGCACAGTGCCAGAGCTTGTAATTCCTGGAGGACATACTTGTGCTACAGTATAACGATGTATGAACCCCCCCCTCCCAGTTTTATTTTAATTGGATTGCAAATTGGAAATGCCATCATCAAATAATCAAAAGAAATCTCTCTCTCTCTCTCTCTCTCTCTCTCTCTCTCTCCCTCCCTCCCTCCCTCCCTCCCTCTCTTTCCCTCCCTATCTGCCTCCCACCCACTATCATTCTATATTTTTTCAAATGTATAATCGGTATATGCCTGAGCTGGTTGTATTTCACTATGACATTTTGGAACTGTAATGTAGTGGACAATACATTTTTAGTACTGAACTCTTCAAGATGATCTTCCATTTGCAGATGAACAATCAAAAACTCACAACTGTGAAGTTTTAATAACACAGCATAACTCTGATATCTGATAAGGACAGAAGCATGGTTCAAATATTATACTATCATCCAGTATCTATAAATTAAACCTAGTTACAACATATCCAATATTCTCTTTCAATTAAGAGTTTTTATGGATACACATAAAGCACAGAGTCCCCAAATAATTATTTCATTATTCGATGAGGAATAGAAAAATATTATTAGAATAATAAAACTCCAATGATTCTAGCAGGGGACAAATTAGTAATTAAATTTCAAATTGGAAGAAAAATGTTACAAGGTTCAAGTAACTGCAGATTTGAGCTTTTGTTTGCATTAGTCTGCCTTGGATCGTCGAGAAGAAAGAGAAGGATTTGTCTGAGGCTGAAAATGGGGGAAGAATTTTGAGGGAGAAAAAGGATACTGGAAAGAAAAGGTTTTTTAATATACTGTGGATATATTTCAGTGTAACATAAACTTGCAGAGAAAGAAACAGAATCAAAGATATAGAAAGAAAAAATAAAGGCAAGAATATAGGTTCATTTCAAGGGGCCTGGATTAAAAGATCAAGATGGAGGCATAAATCGCCCCAGGAGAAAGAATTTAAAAGACTGCTTCCTAATTATCCCATTGGCCCATATACAGGATAGCTAAAAAGCAGAGGTTATTGAAATCTAGGCCACCAAATAATATTTTTTTTAAAAAGGTTCAGGATAGAATGAATATCATATTCCAAATCTCTTGAACCTCTGTCCTTGTCCCTTAGCTGGTATCTCATGTCTATAATTTGCCAACGAACTTGTAATTTTTGAAAAACTGTAATTGTATAAATAGGAATCAAGGAGACAAAGCTTGACAAAGCTTGAATATAACCTAGCAAAACAAAGAAGGGGGAAAAAAGAGAAAGGAAGGGAAAGTAAAATAAAAAAGATTATTATTCAAAAAGTACTTGACTTTAGCTAGACTGGATAATTAACTGGGAAACTCATTCTTGATTGTATAAGTTTTATACAATCACTTCAATGAATGGGACCCATATTTTATAAATACCATCCATTGATAATTTACAGTGAGTAGTGAATAATGTCAACTCTAAAGTTGGCCTGAGCAAGGCCATTGTCTAACTTCATCATTGACACACTGGAGTTTAGGATTAGGGAGGGGGGGAGTAGAGATAGAGGGGCTTTGTAGCCAAAGCAAAGTACTTTCTCCTGGGAACGAAGGACATTCCCGAGGGTGGATGGAGAGAGGCAGAGTGACATTACCAGGCAACTGGACAGCACAATGATTGAACCATGTGACTGAGTGTTTGGAGAAGGAGAAAAATGTTTACTTTTAACTTGGTGAAAACTGCGGGAATATTCAGACAGTTTTTAGCAGCCTCTACCAATATGATATTTCCAATAAAACTGTTTTTTTAAGGAATCTGCCTGCTTTGAAGTTGTATTTATTATGGGAGTATTGCTTGGAACTCTGACAAATAATTTGTGATTTAGTAATAGCGTCAACTCTGCAGACAACAGAGTAGTGGAGGCCAACCTTTCCAATACTGAAAGAACAAAGAATCTACTTTTTTGATTAGATGTGAACTTCTATGTGATAAAAATGTGACATTATTAAAAAAATTTCAAACGACTTTGAACATTATTAATATAAAAATAGTATATTTGTCTCAAAATGAATACATGCAGTAACTTCTTCCCAAAATGCAACAATTATAGGACTGTGTACAAGCATATGTTTAAATGGAACATAAATCACCTTGCATCTAACCTTCACCACACCAAATATAAGCTAATACAGTAACTTTTCACCACCTTTTAATGTTACAATTAAAAAAAAAAATCTTCCCATAGCTAACCATTATCTGTACACAATTAGAACCCTCATTTTTTCAATCCTGGTTTAACAGAAAGTCCATTAGAAGTTATCAGAAATATCAAACAAATGATTTATCCCTGGTCAAATAGTCCAACTTTATACTCCTTTTTGCTTTGCACAATCTTGAATCTTTCCTTAGATTAGATATTTTATCACTCTTTGATACTTAATAGCAGACTTTCAAAGCTTTCATGACCCTACTTTGTAAATTCTGTAAAGAAACATCATCCAGGATTTCTTGACAGAGTTGTTCCACATCCAGATCCTCTTGTTCTCATAGAGGAATCATCCAGAATTTTCTGCAAAGAGTTTCATGTCCAGGTCTTGTTTTTTATTTGTCTTTTGTATTCCCATTTTGGTGGCCCCAATGTTGTTTTCTTGCATGCCTTCAATTCAATAATGTCGTCTATGTCAAGTACAGGTTTTTTAAATTTTTCTCATTGTCGTCTAAAAGTTTATCCATTGAAATGTGTAACTTTCTGAGACATTCATTTTTAATATTTCAGCCTATATAAAAATATTTTTAAGATAAGAAAAACTTACAGCCATTTTAACTTTTTTAACACTTTTTGGGCTGGTCCTTTGGTTCCCTCTAGTGTCCGTTTGCAACCTTTGTCAAGTCACAATTCCTCCCATGAATATATTGTGTGTTTTGTGAGTGTGTGTGAGTGTGAGTTTTCCAAATCCATTTAAAACTTTCATAAAGCAAAATCTTCTTTCTTTCTTTCTTTCTTTCTTTCTTTCTTTCTTTCTTTCTTTCTTTCTTTCTTTCTCCTCCTCCTCCTCCTCCTCCTCCTCCTCCTCCTCCTCCTCCTCCTCCTCCTCTGCTTTTCAAGATTCTCTTTAAAATTTAAACCCAAAGAATGTAACACTCTCAATGTGTCAAATTAAGTTCACCATTTTGAAGGTCTCTATCAGACCTGCCTCAATCAGGTCCCTTAGGAAAGAAAGGTGGTCAACTCCATTTGGGTGAAGCAATAGGCTCTTTTACGAAAGGTTGCTGGCTGCAGTAAAGTCAGTCTAGAACTAAATTTCCCATGTGAAAAGTTACACATTTCTTCCCCTCATCTCAGCCCTTCCCCCGTGACCACTTTGTCTTCAGCTAATGAAGACCCATAAAAATGTTTTGAGAAATACTGAGATGTTTGAGACAGTCTACATTCCATTTTCAGGCTGTGTGGCCTGAAAGTGCTGGCACAAACAGCTTCCATGCTTCCTGGTCTTCATCAAACTATAACTCCCCCCTCCCTTTTCCCATCACATTCCCCACAAGTTTACTGACCACATGCCCCTCCCGTGCCCCCTCTCCCTGGCCTTGATGGCAGGATGCTAGTGAGGCATTAATCCAAAGATGGCAGACCTGACAATCTCTAATATCCATAAAGTGACTAAATTGAACATTTTTAAAAGTAATTAGAAAGTGAGTTTGATTGGCTTTATAAGAATAAAAGCTTCTGCCACTTGTGAGAACAAGGATGCCATATCTCTCTCAGCTTCTGGTGCTCAAACACACAGGAGATTGCTATTTTATGGTCTTCTCAAACCTCAGAGCACTGAATCAGTTGTCCTGATCTATGCTTCTCTGGAGAAATTTGAAGAACCAATCTAGTGGATGGTTTTTGTTTTGTGCAACAATTGTCATCTTCCCTTGTTCAAGGAGATGTCTTCAGTTAACCATGACTAATGCCAGAAGCCATCAAAATAATGATAATAAGAGTAATTATAGGGTTTTTGTGGCATTAGCTTTAAAAATTGCTTGCAATGAGTTTAGTGGTTCCAACACTAAAATTGCTTAAAGTCTAAATTGAGATGTCATTAGAAGTAATTGTAAATAGTTCTACTGAGCATTCTTAGGTAAATAATGTTTGTCACTTAAAAGAGAAAATGCTTGTTATTAATCCTTTTTATTTACCAATTAATACAAAGTATAAATCCTAGCTTCCATACAAATATACCATGTTACAAAATTTTTATTAATTTGAAATCTGAGTTCTCCTATATAGTGTCAACTTGGCATGAGAAAAAAAATAAAAACATCAATTCCTAGAAATAATGTTCTACAATGTGATGTTATAGTAAAACTATTCAAAATCTTTTGCATTTTGATCCCAGAACAGTCAAACTGCTAAATTCATAACATATAAATCTTATAGTAGGCCCTAAGAAGAATTTTCATTAAGGGGAGTCATCCAAAATTGGGTAGTATCCAATAGACAAGTAAAATAATGCAAATGAAAATTTAATTTTTATTAATTGGGTGTATGCAAAATTGTGGATGAATTTTGTACTTTATAAATTGTAGGGTATATTCATAGTTTGGGTTATAGATTTAGGCAGAGGTTTGTCTTCCAAGGTTGCTACTTGGCTCGCAGATGTTTCATTACAAGACTAGGTAATATCTTCAGTGAAGTTTTTTTGGGTGAAGTGTCTTATTTGTTTATATAGGTCTTGGATGGTAGGTTGGTCTTATGACTAATTGTATCACAGGACCAATTGAATCACAAGACTGATTGAATCACAAGACTGGTTGATTCACAAGGCTGGTTCTGGTGACTTCTTGATTGGTTGCTGTGAGGCACGAAATTCAGCTGGTGAGGGGGTGCTCAGTTCTGTCCTCGATTGGTGGTTTGTATTTTATACTTTTGTAGACGTACAATTTTTCAAAGTCACAATATTGAGAATTTCATTGTTGGCAATTACTAGACTGGAATGGAATCCTCAAGTATAAAGGGGCCACCTGTACTTGTTACATCCAGTTACTTGCACATCTTTCAACTAAGGTTTAGAGTTTTTCTTTCCTTCCACAGAAATAATATTTTAATATTATTTATTCTAGGAGTATAAATAAAGTGAAATTCTTTACCAAAAGCACATTTCTGACAATTGATTAAAATGAGTTTTCACCTATACTTTTCCATGGACAAGATAAGAACACCACTTTTTCATCCTTCCTATCCTGATGAAGGTGTCTGCCATTTTACCATAGTCAGTAGATTCAATATAGTAATGGGGCTTCTGGTGTTTGAGTCACTTAGAAATTGGGTTTTGTATTCTGATCTATTTGTATTGTGATCTGTTTGCATTGTGATTTATTGTGAGTCATAGAATTAGTTCACATTTGCTCTATTTGAAGTCTCAGATTTGGCGCAACCAATCACTTAATCTTAATGCCCCTTTTTTTTTTCAGGCATTTGACACTTTGACAAATAAGTGCATCAACCTTAGTCTGCTTTTAAATTTTTGAGTTAAAAGACCAAAGAACAGCAAAAGTGAGGAGAAAGAAAATATTTAATGTATTTGTTTGCTTAGTAACACTTGTCTTCTTAAATGGCCCACAAACCACATAGTAGGTTTTTTTTTAAAGGAAAATATACTAATAAGTTTTAAAAAAGGAAAACAATGATATATATTAATAAATAATACAAGAAAATACATTCCTATTCAAAATAATGAAAGTAATTAATGCCTAAAGTGTTCCATTAATTAATTAATTAATTCCTACAACCTTTATATAGCCTATTTCTCTTGAATTGTAAAAATAGAAAAGGTGCGTCTTTGGTGCTAAAAAATAGCACTAGGTATTTCTCTATGACAAAATCCATGAATACATTCAGTAGGATAATGTAGGGATAAATCAAACACCAATAAAAGACATTATTTGTAGCTCGTGGTTATACGAGGGCTATATGAGGTTATATGATCCTTGGTTCTCTCTAAGTTTGGTTCTTTTCTTGCAAACATTTCATTACCCAACTCTGTAACATTATCAGTACTAGTGTTAGTCTAGAACTGATATTACTTAATTATATAATGAGACATATGCAAGAAAACAACCAAAGTCAGAGACTGCCAAAGACCCCATCTATCAGACAATATGATATATAAATCAGGAATATCCAGGAAGTATATCTGAGAAAACATGCTCCATGAAATATTCTGACCATGACTCATCCAGCATGCTAAAGATTATGAAATGGTCTGTGAAAATGTGCTTGAGTGACAAGAGGAGGAGCAGTTTAAATAATGGTCAGATAAGATAAGATGACTTCAGCAACAGAGTGGTCAATGTCTGGAATACTCTACCTGACTCTGTGGTTTCTTCCCCAAACCCCAAAAACTTTAACCTTAGACTGTCTACTATTGACCTCACCCCTTTTCTAAGAGGTCTGTAGGGGGCGTTCATAAGCACACCAATGTGCCAACTGTCCCTGTCCTATTGTTTCTTTTATTTTTCTTATATGTATCCATGTATTCATAACTATATTTATACTTATACCTATTATCTTGTAAGCAATTGACAAACCAAATAAAATAAATAAAAATAAGAAGAATTTAGCCTGTAGAAGCAATGAGAGCATGGTAGAAGTCTCAGAAGGAGTCCTTTCTAAGTTTCTAAACTAAAGGTGGTAGGGAAAATATACTTTCACAGTCACTTAGCCTTATAACAAAGGTAGTGTCAGTACTCATGTTGATGTTTCTTGCCTAGACCAGGGATCTCCAACCTTGGCCACTTTAAGACTTGTGGACTTCAACTCCTAGTATTGTGGACCAACTGGTCCACAAGTCTTAAAGTGGCCAAGGCTGGAGACCCCTGGCCTAGACTACCTTTAAGGATTGACAGATTAGCACTAATTCATGGATCCAGAGAATCAACAGTACTTCCTGAAGCTAATTAGCCACTGCATTACACAAATGAACCTTTCTCCTTTGAACAAAGAGAAGTTTCCAGAACATCTTTAAAATCCCAGCTGAACAATACCATGTTTCTCATATAATAAGGCCTGGTCTTATTTTATTTTATTTTATTGAGCCCCGAAAAAACAGCTAGGGCGTCTTTTCAGGGGTGAATTAATTTCTCCCCACCCGCGCATCCTCACTTAAGGCGCTCCACGGGCAGCCACACCTTGCCACCAGTACCTGCCCGCGCTCCTAATGGCAAGTTCCCCTCCCTGCCTTCCCCCCCCCCCCAATTTCTCATGTTTTAAAATAGGCCTAAATTTGGGGGGAGGGACTTAATTTCATTTTATGCCTAGAAAACATGCTGGGTGTTCCTACTGGGGGGGCGTATTGTTGGAGATACATGGTACCAGATTCTACACATTTTTTATCAGATTTTTTTTATGTCTAGTAGAATGTATAAAACAAACAAAAGAACTCATAGACTCATGTAGACCTTACCAGCAAAGACCAAGCAAAACTGAGATTGCCACAAACTAGTTCTTGAAGACCTTCACTGATCCTGAGAAATCAGTCCTAGCTTTCACTTTTATGACTTTGTGAAATTTGAGCCATTATGAGGTGGCTGTAATAATAGCCCTAATCTGGCAATTTTACAAAAAGCAACCCTGTTGACTCATATCTTCTATATTAAGTTCCTTAACATCAGCATAAAATATCATGGTAATACCAATTCAATACAGCAGCAATAAATTCATTTTATGACCCTGTATTTTAGGGATCATGAATTTAATTGAAATAAATAGTCAGAGGACATGAGCAAAATAATTCTTCTTTAGTGGGCTGCTGACCATATTTCTGCCTACATTTTTACAAGTAATACTTCTATTTTTACTTTGGCATAGTCAGCTTTTAATAAAAGCAAGAATCTATCCCTCAAGAGCCATAATTCCATATAACAATGAACACTCAATCATTCTACTTATTTTACCATACTGAATCAAATTTGACTCCTGTTTTCTGCTTTTTAAAATCTTTTTTGAACAAAATGGATTCATTTACAATATCATTCCATTGTCATGTGATGAAATACAATTACTCCTGTCTATATGAAAATATTTATGTACATGATAATACTTTAAAAATGAGGTTCACTTAAAGAAAAGGTGACGTCCATAAGTCTTTTGTCCACTTCAGTGTAACCTTTGTGTAACCTACACAAAGCGGTAGCTAATATTTGGGGATTTGAGACAGAGAACATGGTCATCTTAATGTTTATTTAGTCTAAGTGTTCATCAATATGAATATTTCCAGCATTGTCTCTCCCTTTCACCAAACCCATACCTTTTCAAAAGTTATCCATAACAATGGCCTGATAACAGAAATGCATTAGATGTGGGTGAATCAAAACAAAACAGTTGGTTAGATAAGTTCAGGGGATCTTGCATTCTCTAAAAAAGATTGTATGTTGTTTGGAAGTATTTGTGGATATAATATTCTCACTGGAAATCAGGTGGCATGATGGATCTCATGTTTTGTTAAAATGCCAATCAATAGAGATAAACTGTGTTGTGAGAAGAATGTATTTTGTGATATATTTTGGACTTATCTTTATATGCCAAATTTTAACTCTGAAAACCTACAATTTCCTGAGAAAAAGCTCAAGAAAAGTAAGAATGGGTGATTATTTTTGTATATCTATGGCCCAGGAAAGTTAGTTAGACTGCTGAATCTCAGGGTTGTGCTACCAATAGACAGATAGCAAGCTAAGAGAAAAACAAATAGAAGCTTCACAAAATTGGTTAATAAATGAATATGATGATTCAAAAAGAAAAAGATTTAAGAGACAAGGAACTGAAGTCATTGAATTAGAAAACCATGGAAACCAGTGAAATTTGGAAATAATCAAAGTTCTAACACAAAATCCTGAGCAGGGAGATATTGTCAATCATAATTATGAACGTAGAGTATTTTTTTCAATTTATATATACTTTTTATGAAAAGAAAACTCTTGTACCAAACATTTTCAGTGACCCCAATTTCCATTTCATATGTGAGTTTTACATAGGGTACATACACAGCCAACAGAGTTTGGCAATGGAGACAGTATTTGGTAGAAAGTTAGAGAAATTCTAAATGGGAATGGGCATATTTCTAATAATTCTCAGGAATTGGTAGGAATCAGCATAGTTTAAGGATAGTAATTCCCAGAAAGCAGTACAGAGAAACCTGTGTTTTCAAAATGACTTAACAAATGTCATGACATCACAAGGTCTGCTCCTTTCATATGTACATGAACAAAAGAAATGCAGCTTGGAGATGGTACAATTAATCATTTGCTATCTCTGAGACACCTCCTTTCTGGTATCAGAACTAAGTGCCAAATAGAATATCTTTCCCCTTTATCATCTTTCTATGAGGAATAAATATTCTGTCCCAAGTAGCCTGTATGACTCCAACTCCTTAATCCAGTTTTTAAAGTGTTTGTATCAGTAACTATGATGAGCAAATACACAGCCATCCATATCTAATACTTGCTACTTTTAATGGTTTATATTAGTGTTTTTAATGTATTGTAAGCCACCCAAGTACTTTAGGATACTGAGAAATTAAAGGAATAGGAATTAAATTAAATTATTGCACTTTTCTTTTGCATTCCAATGATCTTTCAGGATATTTTAGGATCTTTTTATGAATCATCCATTCTTTCACATCCACTAATGAAGTAAAAACAGTGGGGAGCTATAGGTAAATAAATGCATTTTTACACGCATAAGGATTTCTCATCTAAAATCTTATTAAAAATTATGGTTGGCTCTGCTAAGAAAGCTGAGAAAGTAACAACACTTTTTTATTATTACAGTAGATGCAG